>NC_142195.1:3607500-3907500 GCF_026936395.1 Plectropomus leopardus | reverse complement strand
TAGAGTTTTAGGTTAAAATCTAGTGAAAACTACATTTATGATTATCATCATTTCATATTTAAAATTACATTAAAGAATTTTTGTAACTTTTTACAGCATTTTTATGGTCATTTACATTTTTGTTTTTAACTTTATTTTTTCCTTTTCTGTGCTAATTTTTAGATATTTTTTTTAAAATTCTGTTTTACTAATTTCTTACTATTTTTTTAAAAAGTAATTCCTAAAGCCAATTACTACTTACAAGGGTTAAAGGAATCTGTTGACACATAAAACACTGCTGGTAAGCAGTAAGCACAGAATAATATTAGTCCATACTTTGTTTAGCTCCTCGACACACAACACCAAATACCCTTACTTGCACGCAGAGACACACACACAGACACACTCGCGCTGGATATACATATTGTCTGGGGTGTTATATATCAAACATTCGCATTTTTAGACTTAAAGAGCAGTTGCAAAGTGAGGACTGCTGGATGTGAAGTTCAGAAAAAAACAGCCTTGAGAGCCAGTCAAGCTGCAGTTACAGTTTACATCCATGTCTGCCCCGACTAATACGTAACCATGACAGCTGGCATTGCTTCAAATAGGTTATGAATGTTGCTAAAAGAACTATAAAATCAGTGCAGTTTCAAGGTGGACACCCAAAATTAGCATCACCAATTCAGTATCTGACCAAATGTTTCTGTTCCTGAGTTAGGATGCTGAGTAATGGCCGGTGAAGTGTTTTTGCAGAACATTGTGATGTCATAGTAAAACTGAACTTGGATAAGGATCTTTTCTAATTTTAGCAATTTGTAAGACATTTCTTGCCAAGTCGCTTATGACCTTTTTCCCCATGTTTTTACAAATCATTTGGCTAAGGCTCAAAAGTGTAAATATATGTGAAAGGCATCTGAATGGAGTACATAAAAGTGATGGTGATCCAGGTTTTCAAAGGGTTAAGTTGCTCATGAAGCCCTGAACAGGAGAGGCTTTATAGAATTTTGCACACTTGTACATATGCACATTTGCTTTACATGACATACATTCTTCTTTAACTATAGTACCTGTTTTTGACATTTGTTTTTGCACAGATTTTCTACCATGTGATTGGTTTCTGTACAGCTGCTGTGATACGGGGATAAACAAAAGTATCATGTGCATCTGTTCACTCATCTATCCATACAAACATACAACAAGCCGCAGGATAGTGTACATCAATCTTTACTACTTTTTTGCCGATAGTGGACTTCGAACATTGTGTCATCACAGTCATGTGGGCCTCATATCAAAGTTCTTTGTCTCCAAAGTTCAAAGAGATTCTTGGAAGTCTGAGCTGGAGTCATTTTGATGATGTCAGCATTCACAGTGAATTATGTTTCAGAGAAAAATGAGGTCAATCAAGGAAGAGATGACCCAAGGCAGTGTTGAACCACAGGTCCATCAATAGCCCTTTTCAAAACACATGTGCTAGCCTGGTTTAACTTGGCGCGTCAGCCTGACGCAACATGGATTTGCATCTTCATACAACAGGGCTTCTTGCTTAAAGGTGTGTCATTAACTAATGCTTGTCATGAGACACTGACGTTTAAAAGCAGGACCCTCTTTAGTGCCATTTACTACTGTACTGTGCAATAGCTGTCAACTTGGAGTTTCAGGCATTTTTTTGTACTAATCAACAGCAGATAGTCCAAGTTTTGGCTCATTGTTGGATCTTAGCCGCTGCTGCTGTTTTAACTCTTGCTAATCAGGCAGGCGTTGAACCGAGTAATTTCCTTGAGGAGAGGAGCTCTGGAGGCAGCGTCTAACTTGTGTAAAGGCAGCAACAGAAAGTCTGCTGATCTGACCAGAGTCAGACCCCTGGCTCTGGTCAGCTATCACCACCAATAGGATCTAATTCTGTGGAAAAAAATGAAATGCTAATCCAAGATTTCGAAAAAAGAATATTCTTAAGTCAAAAGCAAATACCTACCCTGCAAACAAATATCGGAATAGTCCAATAATCTGGTTGAAAAACAGAGATGTGATAAAGAAATGGATCTAGAATTGCCACTGAATGATGACAAAACACAGCTGACGTCACTATAAAATGTTTTCTGGTGGTGGGGTGCTTTGGCCCAACTCCGAAGATTGCTGCATTTAAACTGTAAACTCAAACCAACTCAAATCTGACTCAGCGTAGCCAACAGCACAGTTGAAGACAAAAAAAACCTTTGGAATCTTAGAAGTTTAGTGCAGCTACATTCTGCTACATGGATCTAATAAACTTTGGTACAACATCAAGTTCGATGTATGCAGACTGTACAATGGCATCACCTACTGAATCACAGGCTACGACCATTGACGAGCAAAATGTCGGCGTGCGTTACTCATCTATGCAGCTGTAGTGGTGAAAACAAAATGTAAAAAACAAGTGGAGCCCTTGCTATAGTGGCATTTATGTGTGTTGACCATTGGACACTGTAAAAAGAGGCCAACTTGGTGCACCAATTTTGCAACAAGACCTCAAAATAAGTATAAGCATCTACTAGCATTTAGCAGTGTTGCGCTGATCAGTGCATCATCTTATGCTGCATTTCTATTGGTTGCTTAGTAGGTAGTAACATCAGTCATACAGTGAGATGCTCATCCCAAATTTCTGAAACTGTCAGAATTTTATCACAAACTGTCTTTGATTGCACGATCATGACAGCGGCCATGCTTGAACCTCTCTCCCTCTGCAGCGTAGGACCACTGCTTTAGAGCCACAACCAAAGACATCAACACGTTTCTTTTCTTCCATCTAGGACAGCCCAAAAACGTACAGTGTATACCAAACTTTCTAAGATAAAAAGCCTGAAGGGAATGAGGGGCCGTTTACAAATCAAAGGTTCCTTCATGAAACGTGAAACTTTTGTTTCAGTGTTGCCTTTTACTCACACGAAACTGGGTTCCAGAGTTTAATCTTTTGAAAATGCAACCCCGTCTGTTGCCATGTAAACTGACAATCGTGTGAGAACGATGACATTACAGCTGCACTCTGTGCATGCATGGTGTTATTCTCACCATTAGAAAGGTGCACCGCCAACTACTGGCCTGGCATGCATGCTATAGCATTTTTAGTTGTTTTTGAGGATCTGTGTACGCAATATAAGCTCTCGCAATGATATCACATCAACGGAGACTTGTTTAAAAATGCAAAGGAAATACTTTTCCGTTTTTAGTAGGGCCATTTGCGTCTAAACTAAGCACGGGCAAACAAAGATTAGGGGATAACGTCCGGATTCATGAGAGGAGTAACTGTGTTTTACTTTGGGACGATGCAGTCAGATGTGAACCAGAACAGGAAGGAAGACAGTGAATATGGGAACAAGAGTAATGTCTGCTAGGAGAACAGTTTGGACTATGATGGAGGGAGTGTTGGGTGAAGTTGTCACAAGACACCATCTCTTAGTCTCTTAGAGTAGGCGACAAAATCCTCATGGCAAGACAGGAAGGGGAAACAGGTGAAGGGAGATTTAGTAGTACACAGACAAGAGCCTCAGAGTTAAGATGAATGGTAGAAGCAAGGTGGTTGGAGGTGGAGAAGGAGGAGAAAGGCTGGAATTTGCTTGTGCAGTACGCTTAAGTCTAAAAATTTAACAAAACCAAGACAGAGCCGAGGAGACGGCAAAAATCTACAGGACAGAAAGTGGAGAAAAAAATGAATAAAAGTTTGTAGAAAGTTGTTGAAAAGAGAATAAAGAAAGACAGAAAGTATTGCAAATAAATGTTTGAGATGATTTTTGTAAACAGCCTTTTATGACCTGTTTATATATGTTATTTATGCAATGTTTCATCTATTTATTGATGAACAGCACTTGTGGTTAACTGTTGTAAATTTGGAAATTGTATATTTATGTAAAACATGCATAGAAGATGGAGTGGTTTATGATTCCCAATAGAAAATCACACTATTACAGCAACACTCAACTAAAAACGAGCTAAACAAAAACTACAGCAACAGTCTCTAACTATACAGCATAACAAATCCAGATGAGCTGCTGTACATTGGTAGTGAAAGTCAGATGTATGTGGCTCATTGGCTCATTCTATAGAAACATCCATTTTTCTGTCCCTGGCTAAAATAAATATATAATATATATATATATATATATATATATGTTTCCTTTTTTTAGAATTAGATAAAAAAAACACATTTTTTGAACTATCACACCATTTGATTGGAGTCATTTATGGAGGGAAAATAAAGTGAAATATAAAAAGTTGATGCAACTTAGAAATGACAAGTTTAATTAAATCAATCTCAAGTGTTAGCAACTTCAGTAACCTAATCCAAGTATACTCTGCTATTTATCTGTATGCTGCCAGTTGCATACTAGTCAGTCATATTTGTATATTCTTAAGAAAACAGAAGTTAGGCCAGGCTAACTTGGTTTACTGAAGCTGCTAACACAAGAATAAGGTGTTTCACTTGTCGTTCAAGTACAGTAATACAGCTACATTTCCAGTAAACTTATCAATCAGATATAAACTAAACTTACATTTAGATTCATAGTTATATTTATTTTCCTTTTTGCATTGGTTTCCAAGATTAATTTAAGTAAAATCAACTTGTCAGATTTTATAGTGTACATCGTGTCCATGCATACACTGTATACACATTAGGACTCAGGTTAAATGTTCATTTTGGAGGCCTTCTCCACCGTTTCATGGCTGTTTATCACCATAATGCCCTAAACTTAACAAAGTTACGCTATGTTTCAAGTGTTCTTTTGAAGATGTTTTCAGTGTTTACAATGATGTCGGATTATAAAAATGACAAGCGAGTTTACATCACAGCCGGAGAACAGAAAGAGCTGTTTACACTCACAGGCCAATGCCTAATCATTTTTGAGTTAAGTGGCAAAGAGGGGTGTAGTTCTCATCTAGGCTCGACCTTGTGTGTGGCTCTTACTGTGAGACTGTTTAAAAAAAAAATGATACAGCATGACGTGATTGTGGCATTCATTGCGGGGAAAAGCCCTCTCATCATATGCATTAGGTCACTTGAGTCTGTATCTGAACCGCAGAGGAATGTTATTGGATTTATTTTGTATACTGCCAGATGAATACCAGCTTTCATCGTATTACATTACTCATGATTGTTAGCGGCGGGGCTTGGACTTAGTGTGAATCACAGTCATTGCGACAAGGCCTCGTCTTATCTGCAGAGCAGGTGGCCTTCTGGGGAGCCGAGATGGACGAGGTCAGCCTCAGTCTGAACGCTGCTACTGTTATCTACCTTATCCTTTGGGCTTCTTTTCACACTATGGAGTCATGATAAGCCAACACTGAACAACTGATATTGTGACGTGGGAAAATTTTGTCATGTGAGGAAGCTTCTTGGCCACAACCTTCAAATTGGATGTTCACACTACCAACAATAGCACACTGTAGAGGACACTATTGTACATAGCAACAGCGGATGATTAAATCCCAATTTTATATTCAGTTTTTAAAGAAGTACTGCTGGGAAGATGATCTTCTAATGAGACTAAATGCAGTGGAAAGATGCAAATATTTTTGAAATTGGTGCTGCATGACCACAGAAAACAGAAAAAAAGGACTGTAGTATTTGCTGTTGTTTAAAGGGTAGGAAACACACAACTACTAGATTGCACAGCACCGCACCAGGCAACACAATGCAAACTCTCCTGTTTGACCAGTCCAGTTTTCATTCTGAACTCATCAAACAGCGCCACTCTGTCAGTGCTTTCAGCGTACAAGCATGACACCAAAAGCAATCTTCAACTTCCAACCAGAACGTGGTTGGACGGTGGCTGTTATTGTTTTTAGATGCTGGTGGACAGCAGGACGGCACCAGGTGCGTGGACATGCAACGCACACGGCAGCGTCACTTGAGAATGTGGCCCGATGGAGCCCCAAAAGCTAACGGATAGCATCAGGTAATAACGCTGCCGTTAACCATGTAATAAAAGGTGTGCAAGTGCGCTCATAGCAGGTGTGGAGGTGGGTGAGTCCCACAAAAAACTGACTTTGTGCGGGAGCTTCCTGTGTGGATATGAGTTTTTTTTCAATGGATTACCATGGGCCTCTTTTGCCTGAACCTAACAATCCGTGACTTTGTTGCCTGATCCTAACCATCATGACATTCCGTGTTGGTTGCCATGTGCTGTTTTGTAAACCGTAAACTGTGCAGTCATCCCATGATGTGCATTTATTGACATCAGGGTAACAGTATGAGGAAGCATAACCAGGTGACACAGAAGGATACCTAAAATGTCATAATTAGAGGGTCACTAACAGAGCCACCATAACTAAATCATCTGCCGCTACGAATACAATTTTAAAGCTGGATGGGTTATTAGGAGCACTACTGGAATATATATATATATATATATATATATATATATATATATATATATATATATATATATATATATATATATATATATATATATATATATATATATATATATATATATATATATACACACACACACACACACACACACAGTATATATAGACAGTACACAGAACACAGTATGTATACACACACAGTTGGGTTACTTAAAGTGCAGTTGGGGCAGAGATGGTGCAACAGAACATCATCAAAAGTAAAACTTCAGTGTTCATTTCACTGGGTCTTGAAGTTTACTTTCACTTACAAACAGCTCCTCATCTATCCATGTGATCTGATCAGCTGTGAACAGATCTGCAGATACATTTTCCACCGTGCCATTAACAAACTGCTGCTGAAAACAAAAAGAACTCATGGTGACCACTGCCTGCTCACAAAACTCACAAAAACTTCAGAATTTAGAGAGAGAGAGGCAGAATCAATAGTGATGATAAAGAATGAGAAATTACACACAAAATGCATCCACTCTGACTGCATGCTGGTAAAGACTGACAACAGAGAGGCAATTAAAAGATGCAAAAAACTTAAACTAAATAAAAAACAGAATCCTTTTTGAATGAGTATCCAGGCTAATCTTGGTAAATAAAATACTTCCAGACTAATATATATCCATGCAATATGATATTGGGGTGTTGTGCATGAATCTGGTTTAGCATCAGTCCTGAAATCTTGCAGCATCTGAATCAAGGCTGCGTGTACAGAGAAGCACATTACATTTGCTAAATCAAATCCACAGTTTAACGTGCAACACTCTTCAAATCACTCAAGTGCCACCGCAGCTGGCACTGATCATTTCCGTTCAAAACTACACTTAAAAAGCAGCCTGAAGCCGGACTGTGCAGGCTAAAAATCCAGACTACGCTCCAGTGAGATAACACGCATGTAAACACACAGGAACCTCTCCACATGTAAACAGTTGTCCCAGTCCAACATTCAAACTATTTTCCACTTCACAGCCTGGATGACATTCCTGCTCTCACACAGCCTCCCTCTCTCTTACATCCGGACTGTGTCCACACTACATCAGCTCCATGTGAAAACACTTAAGACACTGAAACAACAGAAAAACTGGCTAAATGTCTAAATCATAAATGCTCACTGTTGACCTGTTTAACTGCTGCTCCTGAGCTTCTGCACTGATGTCAATCACACACTAATTCAAGACAGTAGTTGATAATAGCTGTTTAAGAGCCTAAAAAACAGGCACTCAAATAAATCAGAAATAACTAAATGACAATTCAATAAGCAACGGAATCAATAGTGATGACAAAAAAAAATGAGAACTTACACACAAAATGCATCCACTTAGAGGCAGTCAGACTGCATGCTGGTAAACACTGACAGCAGACTCTGAAGCAAACAAAGGTCTGCATGGCCTGAGCTGGGCCTCTCAGCAGTGCAGGTGTGCCTTGTTAGGCTAACACTTGGTCCCGCACATCTCAGGTTGGGTAGAATTTTCTGTCCACATCAGGGGACCGTTCAATATCCAAACAAATTGCACTGTTGTGCTGCAATTTCTGGATTGAATGACATGTTTGCTCAATACAGTGAGCAACAGGCTTTGAGGTATGGTTTCTTCTCTTTGGTAGGTGTGTCAGAGGTGTTACTCAATCATCAGCGACGAGCATATACACCTTAATCTGGTAGATATTTACTTATTTTATATGTATATATGTTTTTATTTTACACTTGCTTTGGAAATGTAGATGTAAGTTTTCCCACCAATAAAGCCCCTTTGAATTAAATTAAATTAAATAACCCTGCAGTATTAAAATGCAGTGCATGAGTCTAACACAACAGGGTGTTCAATGCACCACAGATTGTTTTTAACCTTTAGAGACTGTTTGGTGCATTTCATACACTGTATACACTAAATTGTTACATTCATACTGTTCAGTGCAAAAATGCTCCATTGAAACCCATTTAAACTGCAATTTATAATACCACAGCCACCAAAGCACAAAATCATGCATTGTATTTTTTCTGGGTGTCATTCTGGGCTTTTGCCTTAGTTTTTTTTCTAATCCTTTGCATGAAGTATACTGAAAATAATTCATTATTTATTTATTTTTTTCATCTAAAAACACAGTTAAGAAGAGTAGTTGGATTTTATTTCCTTTTTCCAGGTGATTGGTATTCCAAAAAATAAAATAAATAAAAGTAAAATTAACTTGTCAGATTTTACAGTGTGTGCACCAAGCTCTAGTGAGGATGGAAACTGTGGGAAAAAGATGATGTGGCTGTACATGTACACTTACAGTACATGGGTTCTCTCAGAAGGAATAATTACATCATGTACTGTACATAATGCTGCTGATGTGTGTAAACAAGATCAATTATCTGAGTTACCATGGTGTATGTAGAGAATAATTATGTAAGTGTATGATGCCTATAGTGCTCTGTACATCACAAAGGACATGGGGCTGTGGGTACAATTAGCTCAGGTATACACATATACTCTAACTATAATGTGTAAATCAAACATAGAAACCTGAAGAGTTATGCCACAAGTAATAGATTTGAGATCAGATTTTCTGTTTAACAAATTATGCGCCATCGTTTTTTTTTTCTTCAAGAGTTTATCAATAGGAAAGTTTTCATTAACCCTCAAATTGTGCATATTGAAATACAAAATATGCCTAATGGAAACATGTCAATTTAAAAAAAAAAAAAATCAGTTTTTACACTCACATGAGGTGGTATTTGAGGCGATTGGAAGAAAACACATTTTGCCAAAGTGCAATGGAAACACTTTTTTTTGCTTTTACTGATTATATGATGTGCAACACCGGGGGGCAGTAATGCATTTTTATCGATGCCAACTGTCATTAAACACAAATAATAATGAGAAGACATACAACAAAGTCACATGACATTCTACAAAACATGACAGGGTTTGTGGACGGAGGAAGAGACTGAGATCTTCTTGTACGAGACAAAGAAATTTGGGTGATATTAGATTGGCTTTATCGAGTGGCTGCAATAAAAATAAACATGCCAATGTTTGGACATCCATTGCCGTGCTTCATAGAGTGTTATTGTGAGAGGAGAAGTTGCATAACATCACTCGCAATTGTGTTTTAGCAAAATTTCAAAGATATAGCCTTAGTTTTGAACAAATTAGTAATGGAAACCCACCCATTGCTAATGCACTATCCCTGTCCTTTAAAGCTGTAGTTGGTCACTTGCTCACACAAAAATGTTTTAAAATATTTTTTTGTGGGGCGGCTCAGTGAGTAGAGTGTGTGCCCCATGTAGGCTGAGTCCTTAGCAGCGGGCCGGGGCCGATTCCAGCTTGCAGCCCTGTGCTATGTGTCATCCCTGTTCTCTCTTCCCCTTTCCTGTCACTCTCTTTGCTAAGACTGTCACCACATCCACACAGTAGTACACAAGACAAATGATCTGTGAATAAAACCCAAAACATTTATCACTCCTTCCTTGGAGCTATTCTGATGGCCTTTTGAACGAAAACAACCAATCAGAGCCAAGGAGTTACTGCTGCATCCTCAGTCATGTCAATCCAAACTGTCAAACAAGGCCATGCAGATTAAATTAAATCAAGATTCTGTCACTGCATTGCCTATTTCTCATCCTTAATGTTTTATGAAACATTTTAGTGTACTGTTTAGCTTTAATAAGGGAAAGCTGATTCTGACCACCATAATAAAAACAGTCCAAAGAAAAATCAAGCACCGACCACTGAGCAAAGCAAACTTTTGCATTTTACAGCGAAACAGTACACTGAAATATGCTTCTGAAAAACTGTGAGGTGAGAAATACAGAACCTACTACTGCTGAAGTCAAACAGTCAATCAGAGCTGAAGAGGCTAACACAGCTGTCAATCACTGCTCGTAAACTGTAGTGAAACTGTCAAAGTAGGCAGTGCTGATATATAATATATAATATAATATAATATAATATAATATAAATTCATTCTGTCACTGCATTGACTATTTCTCACCTCACACCTTCTCAGAAGCATATTTCAGTGTACTGTTTAGCTTAAAATTAGAAAGTTTGCTCCGTCAGGTGGGCGGTGCTTGATTTTTGCTAGACTGTTTTCAACATGGCAGTCAGAGAAAACTTTCTCATTTCACAGGTAAACAGTGCACTAAAATATGTTTCTGAAAACATGTCAGGTGAGAAACAGGCAATGCAGTAACAGAATCCAGTTGATCAGCGCTGCCTACTCTGACAGTCAAACTGCAGTTCACAAACAGAGCCTGACATGATTGACAGCTCCTCCTTAGAGGCTCCTCAGCTCTGATTGGTTGTTTTTCAACAGTCACGGTTGATTTTAGCAAATATCATTACAAACACTATGAGGAGGAGGAGGAATCGTTTTTTTAACATATTATATGTCTCATATAATGCTGTGTGGTTATAGTGACAGCGTAAACAAATATGAAAAAAAAAGTTTTTTGTTTTTTTTAAATCAAAGCTATCAACTGTAGCTTTGACTGTCTGTTAAGATCTGCAAACTTAATCATGCTAACTTCATCACAAACCAGATTTTGTTTACCTCATGTTTCTTTTGGTGTTTTTTTTTTCTTGTTTTTCTTGTTGCTGACCTGAAACTTCTTGTTTTTTTCAGTTATGTCATTTAGTTTGAAAAAATATTCAGTCGATAAAGACACTTATTTTCAGGTTAGAGGAGCTTTGTCCTTCCAGGCTAGTTTGGTTATTTTCTTTCAAAGCACAGAAGCTTTATTGTCAATGATCACTGAACTTTTGTATGTCTAAACAAGAGGCCGTCATGACAACACGAAGAAAAAAGTGCTAATTCATGCTCTCTGGATATTCTTATAAGTCAGGGGTTGTGTGAGGGGCCCTGGGGGGATCTGTGTGCAGACCACCAGCATCAGCTCCTTCACATGCGACTGTTCACACCCCAGCAGTACTGACCAGAGGGGTAAACAGATGACTTGTGCATAGAATACACACACACACACACACACACACACACACACACACACACACACACACACACAGGAGCGTGATCCCCACCATGGCAGAATATTAAGATCCTGCAGGGAAAGGAAGATGGTTTCAATAATAAATGCTATCATTCTCTATCATCCTCTCTCAGTCCTCAGAGACAGAGAGGAAGTGAGGAAGAGCAAAGGAACAGCTGATAAAAGCCGCACAACACACACACACACACACACACACACACACACACACTGCCACCCTAAACTAATGACACAAAACTTTCAAAATGCCGAAACTAAATATTATCGAGCTAATAAATTTAACTGCTGATGGGAAGCATCATATTAGACTAATTATTTTCACTCAATCCCATGACTCACATTGTGCCACTTTTCTTCCATAATAGGACAAGATGAGACTTTTAGAAGTTTATCTTATAAATTAATGAAATGTGAGAATTAAAGAGCACGGGCCTCTAAAAAGGTTCAACATCAGTCCAGAGTTTTATATATATTACATCATATTTTAAGGAAAATTCTACACAAATGTCAAACAATGTCTGTTTTTAGACCACAGGTCCAACGTACAATTTAGCAACATAAAAATCATACTCAAAAAAAGTTATATCACAGATTATGTCTATTTTATGTTGTACATATCCTATGAAACTGGAGCAAATTGAATTGATTTCTTTCAAAAACATGGCAACTTATTGACCAAAAAATTGCAAGAAATTAATAAAAACGTTACGTAACAATTACCTGAAATTGGCACAAAAAAGAGTAAAAGAACAAAACAAGAAACTACCTTTAAAAATGGCTAAAATAAGAAATACACACACAGACACACACATATATATTATTTTGAAAAAATAGTGGCAATGAGTAACTCGGCATGGAATATCAGACAAATAGCAAAAAATCTGTATTTTTGGAAAAATATTTTTAAACTTTTTTAACTAAGTTTATAATTACCATAATTAAATTCTTGAAATATTTTACAGAATTATTACTATTACTTAAGGACTTTTTTTCAGGTCATTAAATTGTTTTGTATGTTTTTCTTCCCCCCCCCCCTTTCTTTCTTTTTCTTTCTTTTTTTTCTTTTCATGCAATTTTATTGTACTTTTTTGTTTTGCTATTTTTTGGGGTCATTTCTTCCAAAGTTGCTCATTGCCTTTTACTTATGTTTTTAAAACACATCAAGCCAATTTGCTCAAATCTCAAAGGGTTAATGGATATATGGGACCTCTTTGTGCATGTGTGTGTGTTTTGGGCCTGTGTGTATATGACAACAGAGTGAAAGTTTGAATTTCTCCTTGGGGATTTATGAAGTATATTAAATAAATAAAAAAAAAATATATATAGATTTCTTGACATTATTCACCAGCTATTATAATAACTTTCTAATGATTCTCTTGTTTTTAAAGCTAATTTCCAGGTCTTTTTTTTGTGCAATGTTCATGATGTATCTTACCCAAGTTGCTGACTGCCTTTTTCCCTGAGATTTTGAGAGAAATCAAACCAATTTGCTCTAAAGGTTGAAATGATTGTGAAAGGCGTCTGAAAGCAGCACAAGAAGACTGATTTCGATCCGGGTTTCAAAGGGTTAATGTGTTCTTAGGGTCTGATGACATGATCATCTGCTGCACTGCTTCTTAGCCAAACACAGCTCTATCCTCTGGGGTTCAATCCCAAATATGAACGAGTATCTTTTCACATGCTCCCTCACGAGAAGGATCCATCAACGAGATAAAAAAAATCAAAAAATAACATGACAAGATGCATACACAACTGCACAAGCTTAACGTAGTTACGCTGAAGTTCTCACTCCAAAAACTCCAAATGAAAACCGCCCAGCAAGACACACTGTAAAAAGATATTATTTGTTGTTTTTTTTAACTTGCGAAAGTTTATAGTTTATGAAGCCTTAAATTTGACTCTATTTGAATTGAACTGAATTTACTTTTATGTAACTTGAATTAATTTGGTTTATTAAATTGAGAGCACCCCCCACCCCCCATGTGTTCTGGATTTTTGTGTGTGAAAGTTCATTTTTGACTTTCTCTTGACATGACAAAAAAAAAAATTCTCAGGGTCCACCCACTAGCGCTTCAAAACTTTTCTTTATCATTCAGATAGCTAATTTATCATCCCTTTAATCATCCACTGAGGAAGACCTTGAGAAGCGGGTGAAAGTTTTGGGAAAAGCTAGTTGTATAAAAAAGACCTGAGCTGGGCCATGCAGTGATGGTTGTGCATAAAAAAGCGAGTGTGTTCTTTTTTTAGATGTCTTTTACAAGTATTTAAACCTTTGAACCCTGAACAAATTTAAAAAATAAAAGGCAATGAGCAATTCGGTAAGAAATATTTCACAAATTGCAAGAAATGAGTTGATTTAGAAAATTCTTTTAAAAAAGCAAAGCAAAAAAATGTCAAGGAAACAACGTGAAAAAAGCACAAATTAAATTATATCATTACATGATCATACTTAAATTAGAAAATAATTATGAGTTTTTAAGTACCTTTTCATGGTCACTTTCTTGTTTTTGTCTTTAATTCTCTTTTTTCTTTTTTCGTATTATTTATGTATTTTTCTAATTTCAAGGTAATTTTCTGTTTTTATTTTGTTTTTTTTGTTTACTAACTTCTTGCTAATTTCTTGTTTTTTTCTTTTTTCATTGTTCATTGACTTCTTCTCATGCTTTTAGGAGAACTGGTTAAGGTTTGAAAGACTTAACTTTTGCTTTATAGCTCATGAATTAAGTTTAATTAAACCATTTACATGCAGCCCCTCCTATGATGAGTGATTAGCTAAACAAACGTATTTTTGCTCTTAATGGCTTCATGATTTACTTTATTAAGTTAATAACTTTGTTGCGCACAGCACATTTTTAGCAGATTAAGATTAAGATTTTTAGCATTATTTGTAGCAGAGCCGTCAGTGCCATGAAGTGCCCACTCTGATAAAGTGAATTAAAAAAAAAAAACAATTATCAAAACACAGATGATCCTTTGACTTCTGACTGTCTGACGCACACTCTCTGTGCTTTGATGCTTAAGAACAAATTAATTGGATGCACATTGCATGATGCATCTGTCACAGCTGCAGGGCTTTACTTAAACAAGCTCATCTCTGAGATGACGGTTCAGAGAAATATAAAGATGAGACTTGATAAAGATGGGACAATTTGACCTTCAGCAACATGTTCTTCTTTGTACAAGTGCTGATGTTACCACTTTACTACAACAATTCCTATTCAGCATTTATAAGCCTGCATATGAGCATTTAAGTGATTCATGACACACTATACTGTAGTTGTGAGCAGATGAAATTGTTAATAAATCCTGTAAAACCTGGATCGACATCACTTTTCTACACCTTCACAAGTATTCAAACATTTGAAATCTGAGCAAATTGGTTTGCTTTCCTTTTTTTTATAAACTTGAAAAAAGGCATGCAGCAACTTAATGTAGTGAATTTGAATTTTTTTTTTTTTAAATTTAGGGAAAGATTTACAAAAAAATCATATATTTATAATTATCATCATTAAATCTAATATATATTTTTATTTTTATAAGCACTTTTTTCAGGTCATTTTCTTGTTTTTTCTTAATTTTTTTCCTGTTTTTTTCTTCAGATTTTTAGGTTATTTTCTTGTACTTTTTGAAAATTTTTTAGTCTTTTTTTTCTTAAGTTGCTCATTGCCGCTTTGTCATGTCTTTGGAAGAAATTAAGCCAATTTGTTCAGGTTTCAAGGGGTTAATAATTTTGTTCACAACTACAACTGTGAGCACTTTTAAGCAGAGGCTGGAGTGAAGTGCTTGTGACAATATGTCAAATATGTCTTCAGTCTCACTCGGAACTTGTCAAATACTGCTGCTTTGTCAGTGATTTCGGCGTAAAGTAGCCTACCAACGCACAGAGGCACTGTTTGTGGCTTCATCATACCCACTGTGTGGTGGCTATTTCTGTCACTGCCGGCAAAAATGGAACTCATCAAATACCGCTGCTCAGTGGATATCAGTGTCAGCTACCAACGCAGGACGTCTTTGTGCCAGTATGACGTGCACCAGGCGGCGGCTATTCGTGATACCAACTGCAACCACTGCAGTACAAAGAGCGACAAAGTGCATATAAGGAAGGTGGGAAGAGAGATTGATAAGTCCAGCTAACATGCTCTCATCCCAAGTTGTCACATATTGCCGCTTTGCAGTGGACTTCTAAGTCTACATATAAAGTTAGGTATCCTTCTGCGTCTGCTGTTGACGTCCCAGGATGCCACCACCGTGATGTCAACACAGGCACATGGTGGGATTTCACTGCATGTGGTTGTGTTTAGGCAACAAAAGCACATGGCAACCAACGCCAGGACGTCATCAAACACACATGCTGCCACGAAAGGTTCAGATTAGGCAAAAGAGGCACATGGTAAGGTGTAGAAAAAAAACCATCATATTCAGCTGGGAAGCAAACACCGCAAACCTGCATGAAAGTCCAGGGTTTGTGGGATCAATCCACTGCCATTCCTGTCCACTCTATAGGGACCGTCATGATCCTTATATTATGGTTTTACATTTTGAACCTGATGCCGTCCGGTGTGGCATCTTGTGGACATGACAGGTTCCTTCTGGCAGCATTCTATATTGACACCAGCAGTATTTGACAAGTTGGGATGGAAACAGGTTGTCACTTGTGAAGGTGTAGATTTGGGGGCACATCCCCCTCAACATTAAGAAAAGGTGCATTTGCCCCCTCCCCCGAGTCTCATTCCCTAGTCGTAAAATACTAACATTTTGGGGGTGATTGGCTCAGACCATCAACAAAACACATATAAAATTTAAAATATATATATATATATATATATATATATATATATATATATATATATATATATATATATATATATATATGTGTATATATATATATATATATATAGACAAAGGTTTTTAAAATTCACCAAAAAAAAAAGGAAAAAAATCAGGAAAAGTTCTAAAGAAAAAGGACATTTATTTTGAAGATCAAAAAAAGAAAAAGGGAAAATGCTGCAATTTTTAAAAGAAAAAAAACACCAAATGTAAAAAAAAAAAAAAAAAAAAAACTCCAAAAATTCTAAATTAAAAAAAAAAAGCCACATTCTTTTTTTTTTTCTTTTACAGACAACATGCCTTTCAAACCCAAGGGCCGGGAAAGCAAGTTTTCATCTTTTAAATTTAGCTGGAGGCAGAGGTGTGGGGCTAAGCCCCCAATCTCTTAAAGCCTACAAACGGCCCTGTGCTGAATCAATGTGAGTGGCACAGTAACAGTGCTAGTATCAGATCACTGTCATAATACATGTCATGAATCAAATGATCATCACGGCTCCTCGCTGATGGCTGTCTGCAGAGAGGGCTGATAAAGCCGGTGAATGAGACTGAATGAACTCCGGTAATTTAACACACCGGATCAGAAGGCTCGGGCCTCCTCCGATAACAAACAAACAAACCGACAGGCCTCCTCACGTGTGATTCCCACTCACGACCCGGTGCCTCTGCTGCGCCCGCGGCTGCACGCACATCTGTACCGTACCTTGACGCTGGTGTGGCTGGTCTGCGTCTCGGCCTCGATGCGGATGTGTCCCCCGCTGTTCTCCTTCCGATCCCGGCATGAGTTGTTGCGCGAGTGTCGGCTCTGGTAGGTGATGACGGAGGGGATGGTCTCGGCCGCGTCGGTCTTGATGAAGAGCCCGTGCAGCGTGGCCGCGGTGCCCTGAGAGATGGTGGTGGTCTGGTGGGGCGAGTTGGATTCGTCGGAGTCCCGGCAGTAGATGACGCCGCTCTGAGAGACGTGAATACTGGGAGCGCAGCCCATGCCTCAGCGGCGACGCGCCTCCGGACTCGGATCCCGGAGCAGAAACACCGACGCTTTGGGTACCACCTTCCTGTCAGTCGTCCACAGCTGCCTGCACACAGCCTGCTGGTGTCTCCGGGCATCGGCTGCGCGCTCTCCTCCTCGCACCTCCGTTTGGGCACATGAACCGTGAGGAGGTGCTGATTGTTTAATTCATGCGTCCCGTCGGTCCTCCTCAAGCCTCCGTTACTGCAGAATCTTTGCTTTCGGTATCATAATCCAGGATAATAGAGGTGTTGGAGGCTGTGATCTCCAGCTCGCTGATGGACTGTACCACCCGCTAGCGCATCTCTGAAATGACCCGGACTAATGAATCTGATGAATAAACGGACTAAACCACCTGGCTGCTCCTCATCACCTCGTCTTGCTTCATATCCGGCTCTGTGTCTCCGCTCATCCTCTGTGACAGGAGCGCGTTTTCGGCCTCCGGAGAGCAGATATGAAATCTCCTCTCTGTCTCCACTTTAGTTATTCTGCTCGCACATCATTGGCTATGGTCCATCCCTCTGCGCGCGCTCTCTCTCTCCCTCCTCTCTCTTTACATCACACTAACATTATATCCCTTCTTTCTCTCCATCATGACCCTCTTATCTCCCCAGAGGCCATACCCTGACTCCAGGGGTCATCCAAAGCCTGGCTGAGCTGAATGAGACAGAATGCTCTCAGAGTAATAATGGAGGCTTAATGGAAAAACACCTCCCATCTTCTTTTTGCTTATATTTTATTTAGATTTCTTGATGAAGATGGTCAAATATGATTTGTTTTGCAAAGACTGTGTAGCAGTTTATGAAGGACTCAGGCTGACATTTGATGTCTGACCTTTCACAATACAGTCCAGCAGCCCAATTACAAGAAAAAATGCTGACATTGTACATTTCTGCAAACCACAGATAACTTACATTTATATGTTATTATAAAGTGAATACATTAAACCTGTTTTGGTGGGAAATGCAGTGATGTCTCAATAAAAAAACAACCACTTGTTGTGGCACAATTCCAGGAGAAAATGCAGGCTTTTAGCAGTGATATCTCATTAAAAAAAAAAATCACTTTTCATGTCATAACTCATGAAAACGCAGCAATGTCTCTGTAAAAAGCAACAAGTTTTTGTTGCACTACCCTGGTAGGAAGTGCAGTCATGTCTTAAAGAAAAACAACCACTTGTTGTGGCACAATTCCAGCAGAAAACACAGGCTTTTTGTGTCACTTTCCTGTCAAAAGAAAAAGCAGAGATATCTCACTAAAAATCTCTTTTCATCCCGGCAGAAAACGCAGTGGTGACTCTGTAAAAAAGTAACTGCTTTTTGTGGCACTACCCTGGCTGGAAACCCAGTGATGTCTATGAAAAACAGTCACTTTTTTAGGCAAAACCAGGGCAGGAAATGCAGCCATGTCTTGGTGAGAACAACTGCTTTTTGTGGCACAATCCCAGCAGAAAACACAAGCTTTTTGGGGCACTTTACCATCAAGAAATGCAGCGATATCTCACTAACAATCACTTTTCATTGCACAATTCAGACAGAAAACGCAGCGATGTGTCTGTAAAAAAGCAACTGCTTTTTGTAGCACTACCCTGGCTGGAAATGCAGTGATCTCTTGGTTGAAAAAAATATACCTCATCACCTTAGAAATGTTGTAATATTTGTGTGAAAATGTAATTCATGGTGTGCAATGCCAACGTATTCTTCTGGCAACTGAGCTGAGTTAAGTTAATTATTGTTAAGTTAATTATCTCAATTCATCGATAACCTGTCTGTTCTATAAAATGTCAGCAAATATAATAAATCATAAAAAACAAAAAAAAAACAAAAACTAGAGTACATCAGGAAGACTAGGGCAGAGATTAATTATTCCAAAACCCTATGTTTCTTATTCAAATAATTTTAAATTATATTACAGAAATATGACTTTTTTTTTTTTTTTTACCATTTTTTTTGCCAATTTTTGCCATGTCTTGTTAAGTTGCTTGTGGCCCTCTTTATGTTTATGAAAGAAATCAAACCAATTTGCTCAGGTTTCAAAGGGTTAACAATGTTTTGGTTACCAGTTTGTGGCTTATGTATATACACTTCTATCTATCTATCTATCTATCTATCTATCTATCTATCTATCTATCTATCTATCTATCTATCCATGAGCAATGAAAGAAGAAATGATCCAAAAATTAGCAAGAAATTAGTAAAAAGTATTATAAAATAACCTGAAAATAAGTAAAAGCAAACCACAAAAAAGACAGTTAAAACAAAAACACGGAAATGACACGGAGAAAGTGCTAAAAATTTGAATAATATCATAACATAATTTCACATTTGTGATAATTACAAATTTAGTTTTTTCCTAGCTTCTTCCCCCTAGACATTTTGTTCCATAGCTTTTTTTCAAATACATTTTTAAATTTTCTAATTTCTTGCAATTTGTTATATACTTATTACCAAGTTGCAATCTGCCTTTCCCCATGTTTTAAAAAGAAATTGTACCAATTTGCTCCAGGTTCAAGGTTTAAATACTTGTGAAATGTTTTTGAAAGCAGCACAAGAAAAATGACGTTACTCCAGGTTTTATAAAAAAGCATACCACAGCCTCTTAAAGACAATAATGCTGACTTTCAATTTTTTTTTTTTTTTGCCAGGCTGGTCAGGTTGAGGGCTTCACTGCTGGCGTGGCACAGAAATCAGGATCTTTCTGTTATTTTTTAATGCTCTGAATGAAGGCCATATCATTATTATACTGGGTCACTCAGGCAACAGTGACTGAAGTGTATAAATGAGGATCAACTTGCTGATTGGCTACTCTTTTAATCAAACCTCCAATAGAGGTTTGATTAAAAGCTCTTTAACCAGGTCAGGTTTCACTCTGGGGTAGCCATCAATAATGACCAACATATGGCTCCTCTATTGTTTCAGTTTTGTCCTCACCGTTTAAAGCAGCTATAATCAATATTCTTGTACCAACAGTGGATCACATGACATAAATGTGAATTCACAGAGAATTATCACTTCACTCTGCAGGTCCTCCACAGTGCTACAGGGCATTTTAGCATCTTTTAGGTCATTGTTTTGTTTTTTGCAGCCCACAATTTGACTGATTTGGTCCTAGCGCTCTCATTAGCACAATGCTCAGACACAGCCGGCAGCTATTTTTAGCTAAAAGCTGTGATAAAACCCACTTAACACTATCTACTCAGCACCAAACAGCAGTCAGACACAAGGCGGGATTCCATTTACCCTCAAATTGCGCGAATTGAAATTGCGAATTTAAAATATGCCTAAAGGACACGTCCTCCCAGAAATCCCTCATACATGGCCGCTCCCACATATAAGGGACTTGCCTCTCCATTATCACTTACATAACATGCCTACTTAGTTTTGAACTGGAAATAATGACAGCTAGTGCGGTGGCTGCAATAGAAATAAACCTGCTAATGTTTTGAACATCCATTGCTATGCTTCTTGGACTGTTATCACCAGATGAGAATTTGCGTAACATTGCGAGAGAAGTTGCATAACATCACTTAATAGAAAAGCAGTCGGCTTGCAAGTGTGTTTTATCCACATTTTGAAAATATCACTGACGTTTTGCACAAATCTGTAATTGAAACCTGCCTAGAGTGAACTGGGGAACATAGTGGAGCATTATGCAGCTACAGAGACAGATGGAGAGACAGATATTCTTCTCAGATGTTGGTGGAGACCAAAAACAAAGCTAATAGGATAGAGGATATCAGACTTACATTCATCACATCACACACAAACATGACCTCAAATGTTGCTCTTAAATGGGACAGTTTGTGACCTGGCCACTATGTTGAAAACAGTCTAGCCAAAACAAAGCAATGCCCATCACCCAGAGCAACTTTCTCATTTCAAAGCTAAACGGTACTCTAAAATATGTTTCTGAAAAAAATTAAGATTAGAAAAAGGCAATGCAGTAACAAAAATCTTAATTCACATTTGATCAGCACTGCCTAGGTAAACAATTTGACCACAGTTCACTAGTAGTGATTGACAGCTGTGTTAGGGAATTTCTCCACTCTGATTGGTTGTTTTACTTCAGCTAGCAAATGCCAATAGATGCACTAAGAGGAGAAGGAGGGACATGATTCATCTCACAGATTATGTTTTGTAATTCTGTGTGGATGTAGTCACAGTGTCAGTAAATATGATGAAATGTTTATTTCATAAGAGCTATCAACCACAGCTTAAACTAAATTTACTCAAGTGCAGCACTTAATTACAATTTTACTTACATTACATGTACATTCCATGAGTATTTACATGTACTGTGTACTTTTACTTGTACTACTTTGCTATGCTAGTCTTTATATGTTGCATGCTTTGTTTCTGCACTCCTGGTTCACAGCATTTCCCTCAGGATAAATAAGGTTCTTAGATTATCACATAGTATTGTATTGTATTGCATTGTAATCATTTCGTATCGTATCACATTGCATCTTTTACGGGCAAATATTGTACTTTTTTCAGCACTTATTCACTTTGCATATTTAGATTATTAATTGGACTAAAAAAAATGTACAATTAAATAATGATGTACAATTAGAGATTAAGCTAACCGGCAGTTTATAAATTAATAAAAATGAGCTCCACCTTCACAAGCTGCAACATTAAAGTGATGAACACAATAATGCATCACTATTTTTACCCAATAATATAATATAATTATAAAATGCATAAGTACTTTTACTTTTGGTACTTTAACTATATTTTGATGCTATTACTGTTTTACTTTTATGGTAATAACTATTTAAAACTTTGTTATAAATGTAGTTAGTTTTACTTTAACAGAGTATTTTTTTTACAGTGGTATGATGGATTTTTCATTTTCTAATAAGATCACACACGTCTGTGGTTGTAAATAAATTGTTTTTGTTTCACATCATCAACCCAAAGTATAATTTGTTTGCATTAATAAATGATGTATTTATCATTAATAAATGCAATCACAGCGTATAAGCCCTTTAGTAAGTACTCCTTATCATAAAGCACTGCTTGACTGATGTAGTGTCTAACTTTAGAGCTGTTAAATATCTCCTCCACATCACAGGGAACACTGGATCACCTTAAGAAGTTTGCCTCTCAGTATAGATGCAGTTCATCTGTCAGGACTTTATGTATCTGCTATTTCAGTGTACGCACTTTTATTATTATACAATGTGTTCTGCTCCGATTTGAACTGAGAACATTGCATGCACGAGGAGATCCTGGCTGGCATCCAGACTTGGGATTTTAGCAAAGCGTATGATTTCAGTGGTGACAGTGAGGAGACTATCACAATCACTTCATCTGCAGTTTGACCACATATACAGAAAGACGCTGAGCTGATTTATTGACTTTCCTGGGATCCCTAAGGACACATTCTTTAGACATAAGAGCTGGAAAAGTTGTCAGAACACTTTCTATGACTCAAAGTGAAGGAGGGAAAATCACCAATAGTACATTTACTCAAATACTGTACTTCAATACATTTCTAAGAAACCTGCATTTTTGCACTTAGGTACTTACGTTTTCGGCTACTTAATACCTCTACTCCACTACATTTCAGAGGGAAATATTGTACTTCTTTGAGGGTGCTTATTTAAAATGAGTCATTGTTATAGATTAATACCTAACACAGTGCGTAAAACACTTTAACGCTTTCAAACCTGGATCGACATCAGTTTTCTTGTGCGGTGTTGAGACACCTTTCACAAAATATTTGACCCTTGGCAACTTGGCAAGAAATGTCCCCAAAAATGTGAGAAATTAGTAAACAATGACAAGAAAATAATTTATTACTGAAAATTAATAATAATTTCATATTTAAAACTTTATTAAATTAAAAAATGACATGTAAAATAAATAAATTTTCTTTTTTGTACATTTCTTGGTCGTTTCTTTACTTTTTGTGCTGATTTTAAGGTTATTTTCTTTAAACTTTTTTAAAAACTATTTTCTTGCTACTTTTGGAGCCCTGTCTTGCTAAGTTGCTCATTGGCTTCTGAATGAAATCACACCATTTTGCTCTGGTTTCAAAGGGTTTAACTAGCTCCACCTTGACCAGCTACAACATTAAAAGGCTCATAATATGCCAGTATGCTGTATAATTTTCCCCGCAGCGAGTACTTTGACTTTAATACTTTAGTACTTTTTTTGCTAATAATGCTTCTGTACTTTTACTTTAGGAATATTGTCAATGCAGGAATTTAACTCATGCTGGAGATTACTGTATGATATTGCTACATTTACTTAAGTAAAGGATCTAAATGCTTTCCTTTAAGCATAAACTATTGTGTGTGTTAGTATGTGAGATCTGTGTGAGAGTGCCCTCTTGTTGAGACTGCACACAGCCCCCTGGTGGCTGGCTTCACACACTTTCAACTGCTCCAGTAACTGCAGATCACTTACACCTCATCAAAACTGCATATTGTACAGGCCAAAAAACCTAAAATATCCTCATACATTTCAAAGTTCACCACCACAGCTGTACAGACTTTAGGCTCAAACATCCAGATGTTAGTTACAGTCTGCCAAACCACAAATACACATTTCTGCAAGCAACAAGACACACAATAAACAACTATAATTACACAACAAACTATAATAATTAACCCTAATAGTAACAGCTGAATACATCCTTACTCACACAGCCCTGCATATATAAATAAACTTCTAATATGTTTTTAATTTTTTTTTTCTCTTTCCCTTTATTATTTTATTCTTCTTTGCATTATTAGTTTGATTTTCGAGAGATTTATTTTTCTTTAAATATTTTTTAGTCTAAAGATATTACCGGTAAAGGAAATTGTGTATCAGTTATTAGGAGTTTATTGCAGAAAATTAAAAAATATTAACATGTAAAAGTAATTTTGCACAACTGTACAGAACCCCTTTAAAAACTGAGCAAACTGGCCTGATTTCTTTCAAAAACATGGGAAAAAGGCAATGAGTACCTTAACAAGAAAAGACCCAAAAATAGCAAAAAAAGTAAAAAGTTGAAAATGTGAAAGAAAGAAAGAAAAAGGAAAAAAGGAGAATTACAATGGAATTGTAATAGAATTATGATAATAATACTTAGCTTTGTTGACATTTTGCCCGAGCCCTTTTTATAAAAATCAAAATCTAATAATTGTCATTTGAACATTTCTCACAAAGTTGTTCATTATCTTTTTTTCCCATGAAAAATGGAATTTGCTCAGGTTTCAGAGGGTTTAAATACTTCAGAAAGGTGTTGTAATGCAGCACAAAATAGTGATGTCGATCCAGGTTTCAAAGAGTTAATCTCGAGTTGGACTCAAAATGAATGTTTTCTTTCATGCCATCACTACACAGCCCCCTACCCAGTTTGTGTACCTTAAAAACCTTCTGGTGGCTAATTTTATTTTCATTTATTTATTTGTTTGTTTATATTTATTTTTGGTTCATTGGTAAAAGTAAAAGGCAAAAAAGTGTTTCAGTCGTTTGGGTATGTTTTTTCTTTCTTTCTTTTTTTTGTTTAATCTAATGACTCCGAAATATTCATTATTGAGAAAATATTAAGATATTAAGTTAAATGAGAAGCCTATATTGCAGTTTTCTCAGTGGAATGAAGAAGCAGCACTTGGTCTCCAGTTCCTACCTTTCGGGGTCCATTGGGAAATAAAGCACCGTCCTCTGATGACAGTCCACTCATGTCTCACTTTTGTCCTTCAGCATGAAATAGTGAGCAATAGAAAGACTTTCCAGTGAACTCAGGCTACATATAGACTGCGATACCGTATCTGATGACCGTGATAACGGCTCCGGAGATCCGCGGTGTCCCTCAGGTACGTTACCGAGCGGCGGACGGTGAGTTAGTTAGCTGCGGGCCTGTGAACTTCCTAACCTCGTCGGTTCAGGCTCCGCCGGCAGGCTCGGTGTCCGTGCGGCCCTAGTGTCCTCACAGCACCGCATAAAGACACGAGGACAGCGGGGGACACACTGCAACAATCTGCAGCTGTTCCAAGTACTTTGTCGAAGTATATTTACATGTTAAGCCCTTTATCCCAGTACTTCATCAGCAAAATGTGGAGAAAAAATATGCACCTGTTCACAAAGTCAGTAAAACTTCAATTATTAGCCCGAGTTATTATTTGCTTAACCCTTTGAGACCTGAGTCCACATCACTTTTCTTGCGCTGCTTTCATAAGTCTTTCACAAGGATCTAAAGCTCTGAACCCTGAGCAAGGTGGTGTGATTTCTGTCAAAAACGTGGAAAAAGGCAATGACCAATTTGAGAGAAATGTTCCACAAATTGCAAGAAATTAGTAGATTTCAAATTCTTCTTCTTCTTCTTCTTCTTCTTCTTCTTCTTCTTCTTCTTCTTCTTCTTCAAGTATATAATTATCCTAATAACATATTTAAAATTATTTATCAGATTTTTTAACCATTTTTTTCCAATCTTGGTTGCCTTGTTTGATTAAATTAAATTAAAATAAAATAAAATAAAACAAAATCAGTTTTTCAGGGTTTGTTGTACTAATATCTTGCTAACTTCTGGGTCATTTCTTCTTTTGTTTCTCATTGTTTTCTTCCCATGTTTTTTTAATTTGTGTCACACAAAACTATTGCTCAACAAAGATGGAAAATACAATTATATTATATATGTAATGCTTTACAACCTAGGCAACTGTTTTTTTGTTTATCTAAGACATGGAACTTTTTTCACTTTTGAACTCTGTCAAAAGTGAAAAAAGTTACCTAAAAATTTGGTACTAGCCTTATATTTAAAGTTTTACAATAGGCTGTGTATTAATTATTATTAGCGTTATGATATCATAACTACAGGTAGCCAATCAGCATTTTAATCAGAGCTGAAAAGAGTAGGCTGCAAAAACATTCAAATCAAGAAACAACTGTTACTTTATATATTTACCTGAATGAAAGTAAAATTACTAAAATAATAAATAATAATTACATTATTAAAAATGTAGTTTACTTAGATAAAAGTATAAGTAGCTCAGTAAAAATGTACCTTTGAATACTGCATAACATTTTGAAAAGGTAAAGGCTAAATTTGTGTATGCTGATATGATTGAATTATTACAATAAACAACACAATTGGGCCACACAATAAAGTGCACTGACATGTCAACATAGCTATAAACATCACTTTTTCTACGGATGATATGCTGCAGCCTGTGCAGAAGGTCAATAGGCAGGTTTCCATGTACCCTTAAACTGCACAAATTGAAATTGCAAATATGAAATTCGCCTAATGGAAACACATCCATTTAGAAAAAAACTTGCATTTATTGCATAAACGTTTTTAAGCTTGCATTAGGTAGTATATCAGGCCATTCAAAAAAGCCATATTTCGCAAAACTGCGATTAAAACACTTTTTGGGCTTTTCTAGGTCACATGATGCTATGGCAGTAGCAACTGACTCCCTTGGGTGTGATGCAGCAGGCGCTACAAGAGCTGGTATTGCATCGCATAACTCTTTAAAAGTTGAGCGGATCATCCAGAAATTTTGAATCCACAATTCCTCTGTGAAATCGTGGATCACCTCCCAGAAATCCCCCATACGTGGCCGCTCCCACACATAAGGGGCTTGTCTTTTCATTATGGCTCCATAACACGCCTACGTGGCCTTTGATTGGAAATAATGACGGCTAGTGTGGTGGCTGCAATAGAAATAAAGCTGCTAATGTTTTGAACATCCATCACCATGCTTCTTGGAATGTTATCGTGAGAGGAGAAGTCGCAGAACATCACTCAGTGGAAATGCAGACTGTTTTATCAACATTTCGAAAGCATCGCTTAAGTTTTGTGCAAATCTGTAGGGGGAAACCAGACTAATGAGACATAGACTGTACAACCACCTTCCTCTGTGTAGCCTCACTAGATCTAACCAGGAAAAAGACAAAACTCAAATAACTAAACAAATATAACTGGCAACTTTGGACCATTCTACGATAGAATCACTCCACAGTCGTGACACAGCGATACACGACTTTAAACAAATGTGGTCCAAAGGCGTCAGCCTTCATTTTGATCTTAAATACACTTGTAAAGTTTTGTGACTGTGTCTTACACGGTTGTGTTGCTATCACTGTGACAAAATCTGTCAGACAGACAGACTTGACTCTAAATAGTTTTTAGAATCACTTCTGTGGTCCTTCCTGCTCCAACAGGTGGCCTGATGGGTAACTGAGCGCACTGAGAAGTCACAGGGCAGCTTGTTGAGGTTTACAATTAATAGAAGCTCTTTGAGGAATTTTCACATTTTCATAGAGGTGGGAGTGATGATGTAGGGCAGAGGGCTGCTATAAAGATCTCATCACTTCTAAGAAGCTGCTGTCTAAGATTTTCATGAAGACATGCTTTAAAAAATAGAGCTTCTCACCACACAGACAAGAAGCATGAGGTTTGATTATGGGGCGTGACTGAGACGTGTCACGTCCCGTGTCCACATTATACCACAGTTTATACATTTCCCTGAATAGAGGAGTCAAAGCTATGTGGATGCTGGCTGACTCAGTCATGCACAGCACATGAGCAGCATGTAAGGACTGTCACGTTTTACACTACACTGTGACAAACCTGCACACAAAAAGAAAATTATGAAATACAAGTAGTATTTGTGTAGTGTGAATACTAAAAGGGTTTAACCCTTAATACTTGCCAAAAAAACATGATAATGACAAAATAGTTCAGATTAAATATTCACAGGTAGGAAAACAAATTGTGAGAATCACACAGAATCACTCTCACAAATATATATATAAAAAAACTAGAAATATCAGCACCTGGTTGTATGCCTCTGTGCACCAGTAAGTTGCTCTTACAGTTTACGTCCATGTCTGTAAAAAACATGGATGCTTCCAACACATCTTCCCCCGTCAGCACAGAAGAGCTCTAAAATCAGCTTAGTTTTAAGGCAGACACCCAAGATTAGTGTCAGTTTAGGATCTGATCAAATGTCTCCCTTTCTGCTCCTGAGTTATAATACTGAGTAATGGCCAGAAAAGTGTTTTTACAGAACATTATGATGTCACAGTTGACCTTTGACCTTTTATTCTGCAACATCATCACTTCATTATTATATCCTGTTACAGATTTGTGTGAACTTTGAGCCTATGAATTCTTGAGTTATGGCCAAAAACATGTTTTATGTGGTCACCGTGACCTTTGACCCTCAACTGCCAAATTCTAAGCACTTCATTCTTGAGTCCAAGTAAATTGTTTGTGCCAAATTTGAGTCAACTCCCTCAAGGCAATCTTCAGGTACTGCATTCAAAAAAATGACATGGAGGCAAGGTCACAGTGACCTTGACATTTGAACATCAAATTCTAATCAGCTCATAATTTAGTCAAAGTGAACATTTGTGCCAAATTTGGAAACAATTCCTGCAAAAGGTTCATGAGATATCACATTCAATAAAATGAGAAGAGAGAGATTACCATGACCTTGACCTATGACCACCAAAATCTCTACAGTTCATCCTTGACTCAGTGTGGATATTGTGCTATTTGAAGAAGTTCCCTTATGTACAGACAATCTGATAACATAATGTGTCATGCCATGGCTATTGCCAGCCCAGTGGCATAAAACATGCCAACAACAACATTGTCAGTAATAATATTATAACATCTGGTGACTTTCTGACTTTTACAAACGCCATCAAAAGGTCACAATTTCAATGACTCCAATACTTTGATGTATGAACACATAAAAATGACGCCAACTGCCAGAAAAAAATGTTGGCACTATGTTTCTGCAAACTATATATTGCACATGTATTGTATAGCAGAGATGTCTCAATAGAAAAACAACTGTATTTTTTGGTAATTTCCCAGATAGAAAAACAGCAATGGGTCCCCTAAAAACACCCAGTATTTGGAAGCTGTAAAGCCAAGGTCACGAAAAACCATTGAATTTTTGAGGCCAAAACCAGTTAGGTCTATGGTGACAGGTCCCCTAAAAACACCCATGTTTGGAAGATGGAAAAAGAAAATCACAACAACAACAACAACAACAACAACAACAACAACAACAACAACAACAACAACAACAACAACAACAGCAACAACAAAAAGACCCACCTAATATTGGGGTCTAAAAAGCAGCAGGGTCTAAGTTGAAGGATCCCTAAAACACACCCAATGTTTAAAGCCACTGGGAAATGAGCCAAGATTGCAAAAAACACCCAAGTGATAGCAAACACTGCAATGAGTTACAAAAAACAACAAAGTTATTTGTTTGGTGTTTAACGGTGGTCTGCAGCTTGGCAGGCGTCTGGCTGAGGCGACACTGCATCCTCCATCCCCTCAACCTCCAGATGACAAAGTCACTTTATATATTATCATAAAACAAATGTTTAATGGCATTGTATCTATGTGTTGTTTAACTGACTTTGTTTATGCTAAGGTTAGTTCATATTGCTACTCTAAAACCAGAGGGGAATGTACATGTGTATGTAAATAATACAGTATGTAAATGTACACACTGTATTAGCTTTAAGTGCCTGGCATCAATGAGCAAATACAACACAAAGCAAAGCCTTAGTTTCTACATGTTTGCTCTGCTGTCATGAAACAAAAGATGTGGAACTTTCCACTTCTGAGCATTATCAGAGTGTTCTGAACCACTGAGCAGCTTGCTGCTGACCTTGAAATCACAAAACAGTCAGTTGACAAAACAGTCTGAACTCACGGTCCACTTCCTGCCACTTTTCCACTTTATTTGTACTGTAAATGAGACTGTAAATACTAATCACAGCTGAGTGGTATGTCAGAATGAGAGTTATGTGAGAACTGCTACACCCCCCCACACACACACACACACACACACAAATGTATATTATACACATGGGCACGCCAAACATAAGCATCTTTAGCCCTGAATAATTTGCACTTGGAGCAGGTATTGTCACTAAAGGAAAGGGCAGTGTTGTAATTTTACAGCTGTAGATGATGGACAGGTGAACAGTGCGCACACACACAGGCACGCACACACGCACGCACGCATGCACGCACACAACTCAGATCTTTCACTGTAGTAAAAGTAGCAATAATGAAGAAATACTAAGTCCTTCATACAAAATATAATTCAGGTAAAAGCATATATAGCCCACCAGAAGTAAAGGTAGACTATTTATTATGCAGAATGTGACATCCCAGATTAATATAGTCTGTATGTTTGCATTATTGAGGCATTAATGTAATCATTACTTTAATGTAGCAGCTGCTAAAGGTCATGTTCATTAAGTTTGGGCTAGGAGGATTAATTTATAATAATACATCATCTTTTATTAGTTGGTTTATATTTTGTGTTAATAATCTGAATCTGTAAAGTAACTAAAGCTATTAAAATACAATATTTCCCTATGGAATGAGGAGGAATAGAGGTAGCCCACAAACTAGTATAAATATATACTCAGGTACATGAACCTTAAAATTTTTCTTAGGTAAGGTACTTGAGTAGATTATTTAGTTACATTCCAACACTGCTTTTACCCCTTTTTTTAGCACTTTTTGAGGTTCACATTTCAACTCTCCAACGATTAAGATGTTCGTGTGAATGTGAATGTAAAAATAAGGTGCCAGAGTGCATGAAAAAGCATCTAATTAAATCTTTATCTATCAAAAAATTTTCATGTGAAAACATTTTCATGTATAAAAATGGCTGCCGCAGCCATCAGGGTACAAGTTTGAGATGGCCAAATATCTAATTTTGTTCCCAATACATCAACACATCTGCCTAATTTGATGCTTTTATCACAAAATGAACATTTGTTAAGATATATTGAGCTATGCCGCCCCACTAAAATGTATTATGGGCTCAATATTTAGGGTGGTGCACATCTTATGAAGAAATAATCTTAATTATCATAATTCTAAAAATTCTGACCGCTTGCCTTTTAATTAGCAGCATTACCTGTGCCTTTACTTTCAATACTAAGTACATTAATATAAAATTAATTTTGATACTTAAGCACAATATATAAAAGATATTTAAGACTTTCATTTGAGCAATACAGTAATAGGTGTCATTAACAAAGTCATATTCTGGTTAGATACCTGTACTTTTACTGAAGTATGGCTTTCATCCACTACTAATATATGGATGTGCTTATTTGTTTTTACAGAGACAGGGAGTTTTGATTTTTCGCCCAACTTATTGGTAAAAAAACCCATTTCTGACCTTGTATTTAAGTCTTAAATAATTTCTAATCAGAAGTTTCATCACTATAAATAGAAACAGCCTAAATATTCAATATGGAAGAGTGTAATTTCTCAGCACGCTCCTCAGCTGACCAGCAGAGGGCATACCAAGTACAATGCAGAAGACTGAAACAGCTCCTCTCTGCAGGAGGCTCTTTTCTTTTTTCTTTTCTTTTCTTTTTCTTTTTCTTTTTTTTTTTACAACTTATCTTCTTCTTGATTGTAATCAGAAACTGTGAAGGAGAGTGGATGCCTCTGAGTGGAACAAGGATAAATAAAGTGAGACCCTGTTTTTCAAAATGCAAAAGACTCAGATCACAACAAAGAGAATATCTGAAGAAAAACATAAAAACCAAAAAAAGAAAAAACAGAAAGAGGCAATAAGTAGCTTAAGAAGACATGACCCAGAAATTAGCGAAACAAATACTAAAAGTACAAGAAAATTAACTGAAATTTAGAAAAGAAAAGAAAAACAAAAAAAAAAAAAAAAAAAAAAATCTTATTATCTTATATTTTAAAATATATATTGATGACCATTTTAAATATATTTCTCTGGGCATTTTCCCACTTTTAAAAAAAACTACCTTTTTTGCACTTTGCAGGGCATTTCTGCCAAGTTGCTTATTGATTTTTCCCTCATCTTTTTGAAAGAAATCAAACCAATTAGCTCAGGCTTGTAAAAGGTGTCTGAATGCACCGCAATAGTGTGACATTAATCCAGGTTTCACAGGGTTAAACAAACAGGTAAAAAGGAAATCAAGCCATATTTTCTAAGATACATGAAATATAATTTGATATAAATTATGAAATGTGAGTTTATCAGATTTCTGAAAGTCTAAGAGAGGTAGAGGGCCTTTCTTTGAAGACACATGAAAGCTAAAGATGCTGGATGAGCCTCATCCTGTTTACCAGGAAGCTGGATTTCAGTCTCTTCTGCTCAACTTGCAGGAATGTGTAGCTTACCCTGTTATGACATAAGCAGGCCTTTGTTTCCCTAAATCTGAATTATGCATGGCTGAATGGAATCCGCCTTACACACACACACACACACACACACACACACACACACACACACACACACACACACACACACACACACACACACACACACACAGGCTGCTTATGTTACACTTTGATGCACGAAGGAGGCTTTCACACTTGATGTGTTTGTCCATATATTCATGTGTGTGTGCGCGCATATGGGAGGTGTGAGGTCATGAGGCTGTCACACACCTCTCTGCTGTGCATTAAAATCACTCTGTTTTCTCCTGCTGGTGAGGAAGTCAGAGAAATGCTCAGTTTGCTCCGATGAGCGTCCGACAGCTCAAGTTAGTTATGAGAAAATGCCAAAATGTTCTTTTATTTTCAGAGAAATGCGACATGCATTATTGATGCTAAAGATGAAGGCACTGTGAGAAGTGAAGCGCAAAATCGATTCAGTAACAATTTAAGGATCTCATGTCTGAATACTGCTTCATGTAACCCTCATTACATAATTATGTGCTCACTCATTTGCATTTGCATTTACTCATTTGCCTATAAAATAAAAGCCACAAGGAGATAATGAAGTATAGTTAAATTTTTATCAGTTACTTACAAGACTCTGTTGTGGTGTGTGTCATGTACTGCTGTGTGTTATTTTGCAGTTCAGTCACCACGAGAAAATGTACAGGTAAGCATTGTACTTTTCTGCAAACCACTGATATGTTAACATTTGTACTTTTGATGCGCATCATATCAACCTTTTTTCGAAGTAACAGAAGTAGGAGAAGAGTTGACTTTTGTCATGATAAGGGAAAGGGGATGGTGGATGACCAGCCAAGCTGCAGACCACTGCTTGAGACAAACAAATAACAAAACAAGGGTTTTTTTGCAAGACCCGTAGCATTTCTTGTAGTGATTGTGCAACCAAAACTGGGTGTAAAGAAGCATTTGTGACACCAAAATCAGTCTTCATCAGTCTTTCTTGCAGCGATTGTGCCACTAAAATTAGTGTCTTTAGTAAGGCACTGCTGTGTTTCCTGTGACGATCTCATGAAAACTGGATGTTTTTCTGACCAAGACATCACTGCATAACCAGCAGTAACTGCATCACAAAATCTGGGTGTGTTTTAGCGAGACATTTGTTTTTTCCAGCGGAAATTATGACACCAAACTGGATGATTTTTAGACAGACATTGCAGTTTTACTACCTCAATTGCGCTGGAAAAACTGGGTGTTTTTTTAACAAGCCATGTTGCTGTCTTACTCAACGGTGAACCAGGTCCAAAGGTATCGCTCCAATTAGTGAGCAGACATAAAAATCATGAAAAAGTAGACCCACGTGGAAAAATATAGATGCTTTGATTCTCTTTTCACATTCTGAGCAAAGATCCAATAATCTCTAATCCCTCAGAACAGCTGGATGTCAGGACACAGATCGTTTTCGCAGGCCTCCATGCACATCTCGCACGTCAGCACTGATGTACGGCTTACCAGTAAACTCAAAATGATATGATCAAACCTGGACCTGTTGTCTTCTTACCTCTCGCACGTTTTATATTAGTCTGAGCATCAAAATGTATCGACTGCAGACGATCAATAAGGAATGACAGCTAACGTGTGATAAGAAATGCAATTTTCTTATGGCTAAAAATAGAGAAACACCTGAAAATTTCACAAGAGAAGTAAGTTTTCATTAAGATGTAATGTCTGCTGGATGTGAGGGGAGTTTATCAGTGTTGCGGGGAGCAGAGTCGAGCTCACAGTCCGGTCACAGCATCTCAGTCAGTGTCTTTGGCTCTCCAGCCTGCCAGGCACCATATTTAGAGTGTATATATGTTTAGACAACAAAAGTACATGGCAACCACATTTCCAGCAGTGTACCACAAAAACTGGGTGTTATTTTAGCTAGACATCATGGCATTTGCAGCATTTGCAACATTTCCAGCCATTATTGTGGCATTAAAACCAGGTATTTCAAGACAAAACACAATATCTTCCTAACCATAACCAAGTGGTTTCATGGCTAGATAAAACATTAACCAGAGCATTTCTGAAACTTAAAAATGCAAAGCTTCAACATATCCATTCCATAAAAACATACCAATGATATATATATATATCTTTGGTTTGCAGAAATGTACAGTATTCATTCTGGTTAATGGGTTGCAATATTTCTCTCAGGATGAATATAATGTTGGTGATCCCATAACTTTTCCTCTCCGGCCATCATGAAAACTTTGATCAGTACAATGCATTGGTTTATCACCAGATACCTGTAAAAATAATGACACTCCCATCAGCCTCAGCTGTACTTAATACTTATTAGCATATAGCATGCTAACAAAAAAAAAGGAATAATTTGCTCTATATTCTGAAGCTGCCCCAATGAGGGCACAGCCGAGCAGAAGAGGCACTTATGGAGACATTTTTGTCCAAAGAGCTGCAACTCATGCACATGTGAATACTTCCTCCCACACAGCATATATTTGAGAAAACTAATTTGCTAAAGTGGACATTAATTATGTGCGACTCTGCTCCACTAAAGGATAATGTACATAACTTCCAGCAAGGACACAATGTGGAGCATCTGATTTGACGGAGCCTAATGAAGCTGCATCACCAGACCTTAATGGCCTCTGCTATTCAAACCAGAGCTCTCAGGCCTAAATGATCAGCTCTGCAGTCCCTCAAGTGGCTGGCATCTCTGCAGATTCACTCACAGGCCAAATGGAAGTCACGATGCATGTCGCTTCAAAGAGGCCGGAAATAGTTTAGGCACTGTATGCAAATTTCAGAACAACTCCAATTAGTGAGCATAATGAAAAGTGTGTCTGTGAGTTAAATTTGTGTTTGAATATAATGTAGACACCATGACGTAAAGCTGCTATATATGCACTGATGGACAACACTTTGGCCTTGAATAGCTTAAAGCAAATAGCTTCCTGCCACACTCACTGGGTTGTATATGCACATATAGAGGTTGACAAATATGACATACCATTAATAAAAGTAAAGGAAAAACTACTAAAGCCTGCACAGAGCAACTGATGAGTTTACTCTCTCTGTCTACAGTTCATTAAACCTCTAACCTGCTGAGTGGTTTCTACATTCAATACTGTTTACAAACACTTACAATAAATGCAGTGCATGTACATCCAAGCATATAGACCAATGACTGAAAAAATTAATGAGGATGGAGATGTAATTTAGTTGCATCTCAGAGTCACAAAAAGAATACATTTTCACTTTTAAATATGGAGTGCAACACAGTCTGTTCTGCACAACCTGTTCTGCAAAATTTACAAAAACATAAAAACATTTTATTACTAACGCCACGTTTAGACAAGAACGTTTCTATTACAACGAAAAAGTCTTTCCTTTGTGGTTTTAAAGAATTCTGCACTCATATTAAAACACTGTAAGAATGATGCGCATGTACACAGATCTGCAAAAGCAACCGAAAACCTTGTCGTATGCACACCAGGCCAGTAGCTGACAGTGTAACTTTGTAATGACACACCATAGAGGAACACCACACTCATGCGTGAAGTGCGGCCGTGATGTTATCATAGTTTACAGTTTCATGCAAGAACCGTTGCCGTGTAAACAGCCTCTAAATGTAAACACACCCTATAGGGACCTTACTGCTCCTTTTATTATGTTGTTTCCGGCAGTGTTTTAACCTGATGCCATAAAACGGGGTATCATGCGGACATGACAAGTTCCGTTTGGCTGCGTTATCAAGTGATGTCACTGGTCTACATAACAGGCGCTATGCCTTCACATCAAGAATTTTCGCCATCTTTGGATTCTTCGTTCACCGTGGAGGCATGCAAGAAAAACAAGTTTTTCTGAATGTTGGGGAATGAAGTATTCCTGTAAGTACATTGCCATGACTGGACGGGTGCATTGGATATACAGTGTGTTGAGTTGAGAGGAGTATCTAAAAAACCAAAAAACCAAAAAATTTAAGTAACACAGAGGCCCGCTTTCTACATTTGAATGGACTGACCTTTTCAACAGCCTGAGGCATCTACACACTGCGGGGACCGAGCTCAGACGGGTAGACGGTGTCCTTGACTCTCAGCAGTCTGTGAATGTCACCTTAAGACTTTTCAACAACCATCATTGTTTGTAATTTTAATTTTACCGTTAATTTCTTTTCATGCCCAGAAATTAGCATATTGTGGTTTCCAGATGTCGCGTTGTAGATTTTGAAACCAGATGTCCAAAAACACAATCACAATATCTATTTTGCATGATGAGAAAAGTTTAAGTTTATAATCAACAACTCATTATGTGTGTAATTTAGCATGCAGTTTGCTTAGTAATAAAGCATGAGGGCATCTTTGGTGTTCAACAAGGTTTTGCCAGAGTTTTCTCGCCCTCCCCAAAATGACTCCGGCGCTAAAGGCTCCGGGGTTTGTTAGGACGGCATCACACGAAGCAGGCGTGAAAGCAGCTTAGTGAATGTACTCGAGGTGTGAAGTGAATGCTGTAGAAATCACAGCAGGTTGTTACATGAGTTAGACATCACTCTTGTGTGAGTATAAACTTCCCATCATGCAGTTTTACCATCAGACAGTTGAGATAAAAGGGAATTTCGCAGATGAGAAAGCTGATTCAAACACACAGTTATGAATCTGCACCTCCTTTCCTTGTCCTCATCTTCATGTACAGGCGGGTTTCCATGAACCCTCAATTTATGCAAATTAAAAGTGCAAATACCAAGTATGCCTAAAAGAAACATGTCAGTTTCAAAATAACTAAGCCATATTTTGCAAAACTGCAATGGAAACACTTTTTTTGCTTTTACAGCTCATATGATATGCAACACCAGTAATGCCACTTCATGGATGCCAACCCACCTTAAACCCAAAGAAGAAGAAGAAGTACCACAAAGCCACATGACATTCTACAAAACATGACTCAGTATGTGAGGATGGAGGAAGAGACTGAGATCTTATACCTAACTCTTACACGAGACGAAGAAATTACGGCGATACTAGATTGACTTTAATGAGTGGCAGCAGCAGAAATAAGCCCACCAGTGTTTTAAACATCCATCGCCATGCTTCATGGAATGTTATCACGAGAGGAAGGTATCGTAACATCGTGAGAGAAGCTGCATAATATCACTTGATGGAAATGCAGTCATCTCACAATTGTGTTTTATCAAAATTTCAAAAATATCGCTTAACTTTTGCGCAACTCTGTAATAGAAGCCCGCCTTATGTCCTCATGTTTACATGGATGTAATACCTGAGGCTCCAAAAATTGAAGATGAATGGGTAACTCTTATGCTACCTGGGGGTGTGAGTATGATTGTCCAGCACTGCTTCTGACCATGTGTTCACTAAAGACCCTGACACACCAAACCAGCTTCAGAGAACAAGTGGCAATGAAATCTGATTGTTGCGTTGCCTCGTATCGCCATGTATGAGCCAAAAAGTTTCACATTAACACACCACAAAGACTGCAACTGAAGGCCAACCAGCACTTACGTTCTGCACCTGCATGACAGGAAATATCTCTTCATACCAGCCAACAGTTCTCACCCCAAGCTGTCACATTGCCACCTTTTCAGTGGACTTTCACGTCTACATATTACGCACATATTACGCATCCTTCTGCGTCTGCTGTTGACATTCCGTGATGCTGCTACCATGATGTTTAGTCAACAAAAGCACATGGTAACCAACGACTGGAAGACTACAACTGTCGGCCAACAATCACATACGTTCTGCACCCGAATGAGAGGAAATTCCCGTCTATACTAGCACACGAAGATAGTCTCTATTAATCATTCAGAAAGGGAAACCAGAACACTGTCATAACGCTAGCAAGCCAGTTAACACATTAATGACACAATCCAGTGTTGAAAGAACAAAGCATATTTACCAACAACACAAACCATTAGGAAATGTTTCTGCTAAAGAGCTCAGTGACTAAAGACAAAACCTTATAGAACAAGTTTGGTGCGACCTCACTCTCTCACCCTTTGACTTTAATCATTTGGTTAGATTCAGATTTAGAAACATCATTGTCCGTCATGGCAAAAAATCGTCTTAGACAGACCTCAACATGCAATATTCAGTGCAAAACAAACTCAAACAATAAAGACACAGAATGTGTTCCTAAAAACAGAATACTTAATACACATAATATAGACAGAATAAAAATCACAATATACTACAGTGTGCAAAGTGGCATAATGTTTATGCCGGTTATTCTCCTTGCCTGGTTAATGGTTTGGGAAAGCTCTGATTTATTCTTAACAGCGATGAAGTTGAACCAGGATGAGATGTTAACCGCCTATTTAAATCCAGTATACACAGTTAAACAATTTAGACTAATGGACAAGATAGTTCGAGAATGATGATGAAAAATGAAATAAGAACTGATAAAAGATGATGTAATGTGTATAATGTGCATAAAAAGAAAGAGACAATCGTTTTCTCCAGCTGACCAACTTCCTCAGATTAACACAACATATCGCAGCTGGTCGATCAAAATCTCAATAGCGTATATTTTTCAATTGATGAGTTTATGGTACAGAATCTCTAAGCACAAAATAAATCAGTTTCACCTTTGTTAAGATTTCTGTTTCTTTCTTTGCTGTGTACAGTGGAGCCTTAAGGAAATGCATTTTTTTTCACTGTATAATGAGTGTGGTATCTTACATAATATGGAGGGAATGACAATAAATTCCACCTTGACCCATTCCCATTTGCTGTGCTTATTCCATTATAACAACTGTTACAGAATAGTACAATGCTGCATATTTTAACCGTTTGACCCCTGGATCATCAGTTTTATTGTGCTGCAATCAGACACATTTCACAAGCATTTACACCTTACAGATCTCCTCTACATTTTCAATGTGGGACTTTTTTTGTTCATTCTACGTACTTTCTGTCTTTAGATCATAAGATCATATTTCCATTTATTTTATTAACTGAATAATATGATTGATTTAGAAGCTGCTCTGAAGTTTTTGTTCATATCAAACAATCCTCTTAAGCAAATGGAGTTTGCCCACTTATTAAACGCATTAAATTGACATCAAATATAATAGTCATCATTATTTTGTCACACTAACCTTAAGTGGCTGTTTTAGTCTTGTGAAATTGCCTGTATAGAGTTAGACACTAATGTTTAGTCAAACTCAGTGAAGTACAAGTACTCACATCTTTACTTAAGTAGAAGAAAAAGAATCATTACAGTGTACAAGTATAAGTGCTCAGTTACTGTAAAAGTAATAAGTGATAACTCTCATAAGTGAAAGTCCAAAAGTGTCAGCAGCAAAATGTATTTTAAGTGCCAAAATTAAAAGTAGTCATTATACAGAGTTTAAGTAGATTGTATTAGCTCTACTGAATTATAAATACTGATGCATTATATATTTTTTAATTTTATTGTTGCTGTAAAAGTGGAGATCATTTGAATTACTTCTGGGGAACCTACCTTATAATAATACATCATATTTTATTAGTCAATTTATATTTTGTATTCATAATCTAAATCTGCAAAGTAACTAAATGTAATGGAGTAAAAAAGTACAATATTTGCCTCCAACATGTGGTGGCATAGATGCATAAAGTACAATAAAATGAAAATACTCAAGTAAATGTTACTTCAGTACTATATATGAGTAGATGTACTTCATTGGATCCCACCACTGCTGAAACTGTATTCTACTCCCCTGAATTCACCCAAAAACAGCAGCAGAGCCAGACATTGTAAACATTGAGGGCTCAACCCAAAACAAAGAAAAATGTCTCATATTTCTATTTTTCAGTTATGTAACATGGGGATTTTAAGTAAACCGTAATACTTACCTTGAAATCTATCTCTACAGAAAGAAACAGTGCATTTACATGATGTTAGGAAAACTGGAAGCATTGTGTTGGTCCGACTATAACTGGACGTTTGAAATCCACGTAAACATGTTAGTCCGACTGAAACCGGACTAAACTGAATTTCTCAAAACTGGACTGACACACCTAGATAATATGATTGGAAGTCAAGCTATTCTGTCATGTAAATACCTCAGTCAGACTTAAGCTGCGCTCGATGTTCTGTGCGTGCTCCTTGTCACTGTGCCAGCCTCCCTCTGTGTTTACAGATAGGCGCTGTTGGTTACTTATGAGGGGGGAAGGGGTGCTAGATAACGGGTCAGGTATTTAAAAAATGTCTGCACTGAAGAGGGACGTGTTTTTAATATTGGCTTACATGAGGGACATACGACTTGAAAACGTAGTATTTTATATTTATTTTAAATAAAAAGTCCACCGCAACCACCCACCCATCTCTGATAAATAAAGAACAGTCCCACAACACAGGCCTGGAAGCTAAACGATGTCCTGCTGTGGATGGGGCCGTAACAAAACATATTTTAGCCACCTAAAAAAATCTGTTTGTACACCATATTTGAATCTTGTCTCCTCTTTAGCTTCCACAACATCTGATGGAGGCAGCGGTAGAGCAGCAGCTTCAGTTGAGTAAAATTACTTTTCCTTAGTGGAGTCAAGTGTGTTTGATATAACGACTTCAAATCCCCGTTGGTAAGAGTTGTTTTACAGTAAGGTAAAGCCTTGAAAATACTCTAAATATAACCCACACTTTAACTGATAATGATTGTTTTTTTTTAGGTGGCTTAAACTAATCACTGATGGCAGAGTTTGTTCAGTGGCATTTGATTATATGTACATGACACTGCAGTTTTCTCCCCTGAAGTTATCGTCAATAAACACTTAAATGTATAAATATTGCAACCCACTGAAAGAGGGCAAATCTCCACCTGCTGTGGAGGAGTCGAACATACTTCCATCAATAAATTGATTCTGGATGCTTTTAAACTGGGACAAGGACAGTAGTCCAAAAAAATAGCCTAATCAAGCTATAACCGTAACCGACTAAACTGTGCATGGAAACATACTGAAATGTGGCTGACATATATGCTACATTTAAATCCATCCTATAATAATCCCCAACAATGCAAACTAAATGTGATCTAAAATAACAGATACATAATAAAAATTTGGGGGTGGAGCCCCACAAGCCCCCCCCCACTGCTCCATCTCTGCTCGATAATCTATCAGTTTTACCAGCTGTTAGAGGACAAAATAGTGTGTATGTTGTTAAAATAAGTTAACATCATGTGTCCATTGAGCAGCAGTGTGGAAGGACCACAGGTACCTGCTTTATGCTGTTTGCGCTTCATTTGGCATCAGTTGCCTCTCATCTGTCTCTGTCTCAACTCGCCTGTCCATCCTCTGCTCTCGTCACGACCACGCAATTGGTTGGGTAAGGGGGTGGAGTGGGGAAGAGGGGATGGGGGGCTCCATGATGGGTGACAGTCGCAGCGACCGTGTTAGTCCAGAACTTGGTCCTATAAAAAGCAGCGCCGATCTCAGAGCCGCTCAGACTTTGTCCGCTCAGGTGCGCCCTGCTGACACAGAGATGCGCGTCATGGAGCGCACTTTCCGAGAGCAGCTCTTCTTCCTGGTGCTGTGCCTGTCTGTCCTCAAGGGAGACTCCAGATATATAGAGGTGAGTCCACTTTGTTATTATTCTCTTTTTGCAAAGATTCCGTTTATGTCAAAACTTTGGACATTCCCATTTCCTCTATTTTCTGCAGAACAACGAGATCTCAAAAGATGAATTATATTCATTTTTCAACTCGGAACTCAAGAGAGAAATACCTGAAGAATTACTGTACCGCCGACCTTTACGTAAGTTTTATGAAATGACCCTATGGTAGCTTAAAACTTGCAAAAAAGACACAACTGTGTGCAAAGTGTGTGCAAGAGAGGGAGATGGAGACACGTTTTCATTTAGGCTATTTATCTTTAATATATACTGTCTTAACCAAAATACTATAAAAATATAAACTGCCTATTTTTAATTATTTAAGTTTTAATTGATTTATATGGTAGCATTCAACATAGCCTAATTAGAGTAGAAAGGCAGAATATTGTTAAAAAAATAGATGAAAAATTGTAATTACAGTCATGTACTGCTTAAAGTATTAATAAACAGCAAAATCCCTTTTCTATATGCTTTTTTCTAGATTGTTTAATTTTTATTTTAAATAATGATCTATTCTGACTGTAGAAATACTCTGCTGTGTAACTGTCTCCCAGGTTGTCTGGACATGGTTGCAGTGGAGGGTCAGTTCACCTTCACAGCAGAGCGTCCTCAGCTCAGCTGTGCTGCTTTCTTCATGGCAGAGCCAAACGAAGTGATCAGTGTGGATTATGACAATGTAGACATCGACTGCAGGGGAGGGGACTTCATCACGGTAAAACTTGCCCACAAATAATCATTTTCTTGCTCTTATATATAAAAGCACCTCCAACCAGCTGTGAAATTGTATCTTGAAAGTGGAGCTAAAATATCAATTATAATTATAACATGTATTGTAACAGATTGCTGCCAAAATACAGCCAAATTCTAACAATAACGTGCAATTTTGACAAAATTACAGTAAAACACTAAATCTTAAGGTTGTTTGGAGCCAGTATGACTTAACATTCTACTGTAGAATGCTGTGATAAATTTAACGCAATGTACTGTTGAAGTAATTTACAGTAGTGACACTGTAAAATAAGGACCCTGGTAACATCATTCAGCAAACATCTACGATGTAACAAACTGCTGCACCAACACAGCAAAATTCTAACAGTAATGCACAATATTTCCCCAAATTACAATAAAACACTGTAAAATTTTGACGCTGTTTGGAATCAAAATTACTGTTGTAAAAATGCAGACAAATTTAACAGTAATGTACTTTTTCCCTAAAATTACAGTAAAACTGTAAATGTTGATGCTTTCTAAAGCCAATATAACCTCATGTAGTGTAGAATACTGTGATACATTTAACAGTAATATACTAATAAAGTAATTTACGGTAGTGACACCATAGAGTAATGGCAGGTTGCTGGCAATTACACATCATTCAGCAGAAATCTACACTGTAAATACACAATAAATTGCTGTAAAAAGGCAGCAAAACTCTATTGTACATTTTCTTCTAAGTACAGTTACACACTGTAATTTTGTTGCTTTTTGGAGCCCAAATTACTGCTGTAAAAATGCGGCCAAATTTTAACAGTAATGTAAACTGTTTTTCAAAATACAGTAAAACACTATACAAATTTTACATTAATGTACTTTAAGAAAAACCCCAGTAAAACACTGTAAAGCTCAATGTTTTTCAGAGCCAATTTGTCTGCTGCCAAATTTAACAACAAAGTCCATCATTTTTTTTTTTTTTTTTTTACAAAATACAGTAAAACACTAACTCTTGATGCTTTTTGGAGCCAATTACTACTGACAAAATATGACCAACTTTGCACTTAGGTACTTTAAAAAAAAATAATACAGTAAAACACTGTAAATATTGATGATTTTTTTAAATCAATGTGTAAGCTGTAGAAATACCTCCAACAACATACATCTTTTTTTTTTTTTTTTTTTACAAAATCCTGTTAAATGCTGAATCATGATGATTTTTGGACATAATATTACCACTGTAAAAATACAGCCAAATTTAAAATTTATGTAAAAATAATTTTTAAATACAAAAAACGCACTGTAAAAGCACTGTAAACCTTGACGGTTTGACGGTTGAAGCCAGTATCAATGCTGTAAAAATACAGCCATATTTAACAGTACTGTACTTTTTTTTTTAAAAAAAATGTAAAAAAAATAAAATCTTGATGCTTTTCAAACCCAATTTAACTTCACATTCTACATTTGAATACTATAATAACTTAAACAGTAATATGCTGTTGTAGTGACATAACAAAAAAATAACTGGCTGCGAGCAACTACAGAAGTTTACTGTAATTTCACATGGAAATTTGTCACAGTAACTCCTGTTGCATAAATGCAGCTTGTTAGGTCTGTTATTTCTATTACATAATTGTGTATATGTTGAGGAATCTCCGGTGCTGAAATGGGACATTGTTTTTGTTTAGGTATTATAAAGCTTGCTTGTGTTCATGCTACCAAACTGGGGTCAGTCAACTAGCTCCACTAAGCTTGTTGATGCTTTCACATAAGGCAACTGTACATAAGCTGTTTACTTGCAAAAACATTCACCCTGGGGCGGCTTTGGCTCAATCAGAAGGTCTTGGGTTCGATCCCTGACCCTTGTGCCCAGGGGCAAGATTATGCACATCAACTTGCTCATATTTTTGAGAGTGCATGTGAGTGTTTATGTGATGAGCAGGCGGCACTTTGTGTGGTAGCCTTGACGATGTATGATGATGATGTATGAATGTATGTGTGTGAATGGTTCTTATGTTGTAAAGACTAGAAAAGTGCTATTATAAATGTAGTCCATTTACCATTCCATGGTTTTACGCTGATGCTCTTTACATGCTATATGGTCTAAACCTCAACTACTAAGTTGAATATGTTTCCAACAGAGTAAGATAAGTAAGATAAAACCGTGCAAATATCATCCTGATCTGAATCTGAACCCCCACTTCTCCCTGCCACTGTGTCCTGTGAAGGTGTTTGACGGCTGGGTGATGAAAGGTGAGAAGTTTCCCAGCTCCCAGGATCACCCGCTGCCTCTGTACGAGCGCTATGTGGATTACTGCGACACAGGTTCACTGAGGAGGAGCGTGCGCTCCTCTCAGAACGTGGCCATGGTCTTTTTCCGCATTCACAACGCCGGCAGCAGCTTCACGCTGACAGTCAGGAAACACATCAATCCTTTCCGTAAGTACATCACAATCATAGAGTAAAGTGTACACAGGCATATAAAACATGAGTGTGGTGATAATTACTGCATGGGGGGGTCAGTTTGCCATCGCTATGTTTGAGGATCAGCACCATGAACACATTAAAAATGCTGTAGACAGAAAAATTAAATTTAAGGGCCAAATTTCTTGATTAAACCAAAATCAGTGTTTCATTAACTTCATGATATGGAACTCGAATGCTGTCGACAGCGACATTTGTTTCAGTTTGAAGCTATAGTACCGTTGCATTTGGTTTCACCAACCAACTTAGTCTTGCAATAAATTGTTTGTCCTTGTTCTTTCTGTGCATATTTCACTTGCTTCACCCTGAAAATCCACCCAGAAAATCATTGTATGTAAAGTCTCTCCTCTCAACCCACAGCCTGCAATGTCATCTCCCAGTCACCAGAGGGCAGTTACACAATGGTGATCCCTCAGCAGCACAGGAACTGCAGCTTCTCCATCATATATCCAGTGGAGATCGACATCTCTGAATTCAGCCTCGGACATTACAACAACTTTCCTAAGGTAAACGAATCCTAAAAAAAATTGCCTCAGAGGGGTTTACAGCACACAACATCTCTCTGTCCTTCACCTCACCTTATTTTTACCTAAGGTTTTGCCAATACTGCTCCTAAAAATTACCCTCAGAAAATGCAACAGCAATATGTTTGTTCTTCCATAAATGTCCCCTCTGTTAAATACCATAACTCGCTTACATTTCTGAAGATTACATGCACTGAGCAAGTGATGACTTTGTCTGTGGGAGGTTGAGGGGATGATATATGGGGTGAGAACCAGACAAGACGACTGCAAAGCTGCAGACCAACAAACTACAACACCTACTGTTTTTTAGCAAGACATTGCTGCGTTGCTTTAGAAGTACACAAGTAAACAAAACAAAACTTATTACCTGTACCACCAAACATTTCTATAATCAATTTTTCATCAACAACTGATCCAATTGGATGTAAAAGTGGTGACATGTTATTCAGAACCTCGAGGTATCACCCAACTCTGCAGTTTCACTCACAGCTTTCTGCAGCATTTTAGTTTCTTTCAGCTCATTGTTTTGGATTTGTGGTCCACAAGTTAACTGTTTTGGTTCAGTCTCCAACACAAAACTTATACATACATATACAACAAGTTCCCTGCAACTTTTTTTGTTAATAAAGTCCGGTGAAAATGTATATACAAAATGAATAAATAAAAATAGCTCCCTGAGGTTCTACAAAGTAAAAGTCTTACTTTTTAATATTATTTTATCAGCATGGATTAAAATAAAATGCCGATACAGATAAACTGCAAAATACCAAATATTGTCACTAGGTTATGGTGAGGAAAAGATCATTTTTCATCATTTTTTGGCTTAAAATGCCTGGTTTTGGAGGCACAATCAGACCAGGCTTTTCAGACCAAATCCTGGCCGGAAAAGAATCGATGTCTCGGTAAAAAACATCTTTCAAACCACTATCTGGAGGGAAATGCAGTGATTCTGTGTAAAGAAACAGCAGCTCTTACTGCCACTACTTCCGCTGGAGAAACAACTGTGGGTCATTTAAAAAAAAGTACGTTTGGCAGCAAAAAGCTGCTGGAGAAATAGCAATGACACCTTAACTCACAACTGGTTTTATTGTTTGTTGAATAGTGGTCTGCAACTTTGCAACCATTTCGCTTAGGTGTCACGCCAACCATCATCCCCTCCACATGACAAAGTCAGCTTATATACTGTCACTTTCCACCCAGAACACACTGCATACATAAACAATGCATGAGCAAAGCATGAGCATAGCGGAACATGCTTTTTTTTTGTGCCCATGTTAACAGGCTAGAGCAGCCACACTGCCTGCGTGAGCAAAGCTGCTCAGGAATGTCTCAGCTTACCGTTTTTTTTCCATGTGACGCATGCTTTAACGGACTGTGAAAATGGTGGCTTGATTATTACATCAACTCTACACCACCTTTTACCACAGTTTCACTGCCTTTACCTGTCACAGAAATAAGAACATACAAAAATATGTTTTACTCAATCTTGTTTCCTGTTTCCGTTTCAAATTAAAAGCCTTCTAACAATGATTCTGTCAAAAGAATCCCCTCAGCTGTTGACACGAGGCATTTTATTGTGAAATATTTGTGGGACCGTGTTGTTGACAATGCAGGAGCTTCGCTTCATAAATGAGTGGAACAAGTTTTATAAATGTGGAAATACAGTTTTCATAGCAGCAGGCAGCTCTGCAGCAGCGCCGCAGCAACAACGCTGCCAGTCTGAACCCTGCGAGCATCCAAGACACAGCAGTTCAGCAATGTCGTCGTCATGTGCTGCTCACGCATGCAGTGTGTTCCAAGTGTTAGAAAGATTAATATGAGTCAAATGAAATGCACAAATGTGATATATCCATGGTTTTAAGAAAAGCACAATGCCAACATTCCATTCAGGTGACTGAGCAGCTTTGGGAACTCAGACTTAATAAAACCAAACGCAATCTTTTCTATGTCTTAAACATATTTTTATCAGTATCTGTATCCATTTCTTCATGATTTCATTATGATCTATAATTTTCAATACCCTCACCATTACAATAATTGATGTTTCCAAGTCAATACACTGTGATTACTGAATTTCAGTAGTGTTCGCCACGTTATAAAAACATGTACTGATGTCTACAGAGGTCACTGCCCGGCTGTGCAGAATCAGGAGATTTCGTGCAGCTGCTGGGAGGAAACGGCATCGACACATCAAAGCTGCTGCCTATCACGGACCTCTGCATCACCTTTACTGGACCCAGTGAGTACACACCGACCCCCTCCCCTCCACATGATCACACTGGCTGAACTGAGACTTAATATTAATAATACTTTTCCCGCTCTCCCCTGCAGCCCACATGAAGATCGGCTGTGATAACACCGTGGTGAGGATGGTGTCCAGTGGGAAGTTTGTCAGCCGAGTGTCTTTCAGCTACAGGCTATTGGACAGCCAGGAGCTGCAGACACTTAAACTCAACAATGTGGAGGATTTCTGTTTCAATAACTGATCCAAGCAGGATCATAAAGGGAAATTTGAAAGGTTTTTATTATTATTATTATTATTTTATTTAAGAAAAACAAGATATCCATCTGGTCAATCCCTCTGATTGGACAAAATGTCTTAAATCTAAAGACAACAATATACAAGTATAGGAAAAATAAGTTATATACAGTCACAGCGATATCATATTACAGACTCCTTTTAATTTGTTTTTATTTTTCAACTCTTTTTCACTCATTCTGATTGTTGCTAAATAAAACTTTGTGTACAGTATGTGTATTTATTAAGATATTGTTATTATGTTACCAATGAGTTCACGGTCAACATTCTTGAAAAGGAATGGTGCTGAAATGAATGTTACTTGTGTTTATTTTGCTGAATGATACATGACGTGCCGAGTCATATCCTGCCACAGAGGGCAATAGGTCAAATGTTGGATATAATAAATACAAAGTGTTCATTGCCATAATGCAATTAAATTTGTATAAAAACTTTTTGTAATAAAATTATACCGCATGACAAAGCACGCAACTAGTGTTTCCTGTTTTCATTTGTATCACAGTGAGAAATGAAACGGTGCGCGGGCACACTATGACAAACACAGTCCTCAAGTATTGGGACACAGTTAATCTGAATATTAACTTTTCGAAACCGACGCAAATTTGATTTCTATCAAAAACATAGGGAAGGCAATATCAACTTACCAAGACATGGTACAAAAATTAACAAAAAATAGTTTAAAAAAGATGCAATAAATGTACCTGTAAATAAAAAACAAAAAAAAAGAAAGTAAAAAACAAACAAGAAAATTACCTTTAAAACTGCTGAATAACCGCTGTATAAAATATTTGTTATATTTTTTTCTGTAACATTAAAATATAAAATAATTATAATTTTTTATAGTTTTCCGAACATTTTTCCTTTTTTTGGATAATTTTCTAATAATCCTCATCTCTTTCCTAAAAGGGATTTTTCTGCATTTTTCTTGTCAACTTTCCCTTTTTTTTTTTTTGCAAGTTTTGGGACTCTAATTGCCAAATCGGTCAAATCCCCTTTGTTGACCTGTGTTTTCGAAAGGTCTCGCTCAGGTTTCAAAGGGTCAAAGTGAGTAATGAAAGGCGTCTGATTGCAGCGCGAGAAAAGTGATGTCGATCAATTTTTGAAAAGGTTAACAAAATGTACAGATAAAAAAGTACAAATTTATAATTCTGCATCCCACAAGCACTTTATGATTCTGTAACCTAGCTCAATTTGAAGCCAGCAATATTATCTTTTATTAAGATGTAAAGCATTGTTTCCTCAAAAGTCATAAAACTTTCTACATGCAGGATATTCACACCTTCTCTGGCTTGTTGTGTTCAAAGGAATCCCCTTAAAACTACTTCTGTCTGCTCTGTTCACTGCTCCATTAAATTACTTTGAATTCATTAGTTTCAGTGGAGAAACACATATGGGAGGTATTCTGTTTGCTCCACCTTTCCAGACAGAACTGCTTCTGTTTGTTCAGGAGGGTGTTAAAGTAGAGGGACGACACTTTAAAGGTCCTGTGTGTGACATCCAGAGCATTAATATAACAGCAAACAGCTATTTATGACATAGTGAAGTAATGGCAGAGAGCCAAGTAATGCCACATCTGTATGTGCTATAATCTTAGTTTTTATTTTTGGTCCAGGTGCATGTACATGTTAGTGCATGTGTACACTGATTAGCCAATTAAAGCCACTGACAGATGGAATGAATAACATTGATCATCTTGTAACAGTGTAGTGTTCTGCTTGGAAAATTTGGGCTCAAGCATTCATGTGGATGCCATATGATGCAAACATGGTTGCGGACCTAGTACGCCCCTATGGACAGTCATAAGACTGACTGTCACGGGGAACAATATTTACACACACACAGGACCTGTATGAACTAAACTGGAGCTCCTGAAAAGTGAATATGCTGTCATTTGACTCCCATTTAGGACACTCTGGTAAGGCTTGCTTTACCTCGTTAATATGCGCTTCAAAACTGTTTTAAAATGCTAAATAATGGAATTTAAAAAATGTGATTAATCCTCTGACGCCTGGATTAACACCACTTTTCTTTTGCTGCGTTCAGAACATTCACAAGCTATTTAATCATTTAAGACATATGTGAATTGGTATGATTTGTTTAAAAAAAACATGGGGAAAAAAGGTGATGCACAACTTGTCAAGAATTCTCCCACAAATTTCAGGAAGGTAGTAAGAGGTGACAAGAAAATGTCCTCAAAGTAAGTTGGAAAAAAAGGGAGTTGGGTTGGAAAAAATACAATTATTTTAAAAAAAGAAAGAAAAATGTCAAGAAAACAATATTTATAATTACTATATTTTGATTTTTAAATTATATTAAAGAAAAAATTCATTGTTAAAAAATAAATGTAAGCAATTTTTTGGGGTCATTTTGTTTTATTACTTTACTTTTACTTCTTTCTTTTTTTTTTACGTATTTTCAGGTAATTTTATTGTAACTTTTTTTTTCTTTACTAATTTCTTACAAATTTTTGACCATGCCTTGTTCAGTTCAGCCTTCTTCCAATGTATTTAAAAATAGAATGTACCGAATGCATACATAAGATGGAAAAACAAAACCCAATTAGATAATATTAATAAAAATAAAGCTAAAAATAGTGTACAAAATGCAGAAAATTAAGGAAAATACAACATTTTAAAGAGGTGCAGCAGTGTGAAAGAGTGAAGCAAAATTTTTAGGTTCCATTTTTGCTCATTTCTTATGTTGTTCTTGTTTTTGTTTCTTCAACCAAAGTGTTAAGTACTTTGACTTGCATTTGATTTTTATTAATGAAATAAATTTATAAATGAAATTTGATTGACTGATTGAATACTTTGATTTATCTCAAACATACCTGCAAAACTAATGACATTACCATAAGCCTCGGCTGTACTGTACCTGCTACACATCAGCATGTTGATATTGTGTGCATGTTAGCATGCTGATGTTAGCCTTCAGCTCAAAACTCTGATGCAAAAACAGAGTCAGTGAGAGTCAGCTGACTTTATGCTTCACATCAGCAGTAATATGCAGAGCTGTTGTGTATTATTTGTAGGTAATAATGCTTTCTTGGTAAACAGCCAGAGGAGCTTTCAGGCTGTCACGTGTTTCTTGATGTCCTGTTCAGATGTGTGATGATGTCACTGTCTGTGGTATGAAAGCGCCCCTCGCTGACACTTTGGAAAGACCAGCAGGCGATATCAGTGAAAATGATGGCTTGAACGATGCGAGCCAATGGGGCGGCCAGTGATTAAAGGCCTGCAGGTGCATTATCATTGACAGACACCTGCAGCCACAGCTGGTGATGAACGAGGGTGTGATGACGACACACGCCTTTACACCACAAATCAGTGTGTGTATGTGTGTGTGAGTGTGTGTGTGTGTGTGTCCATATTGTAGTGATTAAGTGCCCTTCAGTGGTCTTCCACTAATTTAAATCTGTATATTACAGGACATGAAGGTGTGGATATGAAGCAGCTGTTCAGCCGTCTCAAGGCACACCTCTATTTTTAATGCTGCAGAAAGGCTGTCCTCAAATCTCAATGTGTTAAGTCCATCTTTTAACCCACTGAAACCTGAGAAAATCAGCTTAATTACTTTAAAGCACAACTTTCTTTTAATAAAGACCCAAAAATGATCAAAAATTTAGTAAAAGGTATGAGAAAACTACCTAAATTAGCAACAAAAAAATAAAAAATAAAAGGGCAAAATAGGAATTTACCTAAAAAAGTGCTAAATAACATATAATTATGACAAATATGCCGCTACTAAGACAACTACTACTATTACTAGTAATAATAATAGTAATAATTATAATAATAATAATTTCTGATAATTATAATAATAAAAATGATTTTATTGGTATTGTTCCTAAGTTATCAAAAACAAATCTAATAGAAGTGATGCAGAAGAATGACCATGTCTTTAACTCTTGAAATCCTTTGCAAATGGCATGATTTCTTTCAAATACATGGAAAGCCTGCATTGAGCAACTTAAAAATGACCCAAAAAAATCAGTTACAAGAAAATGACCTGAAATTAGCCTTAGGAAATTAAAGAAAGAAAATGACCTAGAAAAGTCCTAAACTAAAATAAGATAATAATTTCTGACAATTTTGATAAATATAAATATAATTTTGGTGGTAATTTTTATTAGTTATTTGAAAATGTTCCTATGATTTTCTCTCTTTTTTAGCGATTTCTTTTTTGTTGTCTCTTGTTCCAATTTTCGGGACATTTCAAGTTGCTGATTGCCTTTTTCCCATGTCATTGAAAGAAATCAAACCAAGTTACCCAATATTTTAAATTTAAAAGGCATCTAAATGTAGCACAAGACAACTGATGTCCATGCAAGTTTTAAATGGTTAATACGTGTAGACTACCCCAACCTGTGGTTCCGAGCCCATTGCATTCCACCATCTCTACAGTATACCATCTCTATACTACACTATACACAGACACACCATCGAAAAACTTGTGACAACTGACTGATGCATCGCCTCATGTTGCCTGTTTCTCTGCCAAAAAGTTGCACATCACAAACACAACTGATGGCCAACCAGCATCTATGTTCTGCGTCTGTGTGATAGGAAGTAACTCTCCATGCCAGCAGATGGTGATCGTCTGTTATCGTCATTCAAAAGGGGAAACCCGAAGATGGCAATGACGTAAGTAAGCACATTAACACCATAATCCAATGTTGAAAGAACAAAGCACATTTACTGTATGCCAGTGAACATACAGTGAACATACTGGAACTGCTTCAGAGCTTAGTGGCTAAAGAAAAACACCCTCCTTATATAACAAGTTTGTTTCAACCTCACTCCTCTTGACTTTTGAGTAAGCATCTTGACTATCTTTACTATGGTATTCTTTACCCAGTTTTTGTTGTTTTTTTTATACTCTTTATTTTTATTATTTATTTATTTATGTTATTTTCATTTAAATATCTTACTAGGGTTTGGGGTGTGTGGGTGGGGTGTTAGGATAAGGTGGTGTTTTTGTTTTGTTTTTTCTACCACACCACGAAGAGGGTAGGAAGGGAAAAAAACTATGGAACAAGGTAGACAAAGTATGGATAATTTTGCCTATCAGAAAGTCCAGATTCAAATATCATGCTCATTTTTTCTCGATTTGTAGAGTAACAGAGGAATTCAATACAAGCGCCATCATCACAATCAACCAGTCAGTCCAAAACACACTTCCTCTGAACAACATTTCAACTGTTCCTTAAATGAAACAACATGACTGCAACAACCTGCCATCTCCAGAACCATGCAAGGCAAAAAAAATGAGGATCTATGACTAAGTCTGCAATAAAATCCAACTACAATTGAGTAAAATTCAACTTATTTCACAAAAGTACTTGGGAAGGAAAAGGAAAATAGGAAAATTAAAGTTATTTCCATATAATTATCTTGACTTAAATAAGACTGATTAAAAATAAATGTTCTAAAACATATATTATATTTAAAATAGCTAATGGTATTGCTACTGAACTGTCATGAGTATGAAGTGTTGATGTTTTTAGAGGCAAAGCACAGAAATATGGATTGTCTTTATCCACGTAAAGCCCCTGCAGAGTGACTGACAAAGTATTGATAGTATGAACTCTCAGAAAGGCCACATTCAAATGTCACGCTTGATTTTCTCAATCTGTGGAATAACAGAGGAGCGCAATCAAACCGCCATCATCACAATCAACCTCATTCATTGACGAAAAGAACGTGAAGTGACTGCCAGACAACAGGGCCTCTTTCACACATTTAACACATTTTTCATTCTTAATATTTTTTAGAATTTTAGCTGTGTTCATGCATATGGCACACAAATTTCCAGCTCAGCTCCTATAACAAGTCTAAAATACACTGTGGAAACTAAATTGTCACATTCAGACTGTTAAGTGCAAAAATGCTCCATTGAAACCCATTCAAACTAAAATTTTTGATCCTACAGCCATCAAAGCATAAAAACACGCATTGTATTATTTCTGGTTGTCATTCTGGGCTTTTGCCTTGAAATGTTTACTATTTTCTGCCTGATGACATCATTTTTTTTTTTTTTACCATATTTGGCATATGGAGAAAACACATGCTATTTCTATTAGGTGCATTGTCACAATTAATGTTGCTGCAAATCATTGACGTATCCAATCTACTTTGCATGTAGTATATTGAAAATATTACATTTTTGTTATTGTTTTTCATCAAAAATATAGTGGCATCATGACAAAAACCTGGCATATAAAGGGTAAAAATTCAGAAAATGTATGAATATTTGATATTTATGATTAGGGCTGATGATTGTTTTAAAAAAATTACGCATTTAAAGGACCAAATCATAATAATAAATAGTATATTTCAAAGCTTGATTTTAAAAGTGCATTTTGTGTGCAGAGTGGTATGAGTGCATGTGATATTAAAGCGGGCCCTAAGGAGGTATGAAAATACACAACCAGCGTATTTAAAAAACAATAAATTACCTGACATGTACTGATAAATTAAACTTTAAATCAGGATTGTTGTCGAACTCACAATATTTACTGTATTGTTAATGTTTTAAGTCTATGCACATCAATTTGTGATATTAATTGTAAAATAAGACACAATTCCTTCACTCTCACTGCCAGTTTTAAACAAGCCTGTTATGGAATAGTCAAGTTCATGTAATTCAGTTTAAAAAAAAACAACTGAAATATTTCTGGAGGTGCCACTGTGTGTTAAGGCCATTTTAAACTGACGCACACACACAAACACACACACCATAATTACAGAGCCTTGTTAACACTTGCAGCTGTGTAACCCCTTTTCTGTAAAATGCTTTAATCCACGAGGACCATATCACATTCAATTTCCTCATCATCGGCTGAGGCTGTCTACACACGCACACGCACACACACACACACACACACACACACACAAACAGGCCAGTCCTAATGAGGGGTTATGACACAAACAGTGACGCACAAAGTGACGAAACGGGGCACCGGACAGCATGTGGGAGTTAAGAGCCTGGGGGCAGGTTTGAAAGACATTCGTCACAGGTAGCAGCTACATTTGGATGAGTGACATGAGTGAAGTCAGAAGACACTGTCCTGTGAAGAGACACTTTCCTAGGAGGAGACACCTACGATGAGACACTGTCTTGTGAGAAGACACTGTCTTATGATGAGACACTGCCCTATGATGAGTTACTGTCCTACGAGGAGACACAGTCCTATGATGAGAAGCTATACTATGATGAGCCACTGTTCTATGATAAGACACTGTCCTAGGAGGGGACATTGCACTATGATGAGACACTGTCCTGTGGTATGACACTCTCCTTTGACACACTGTCTTATCAGACACTGTCCTATAGTAACACTCTCCTATGACGCACTGTCTTATGAGACACTGTCCTGTGCCATGTTTTAGACATAAAATCATCATTTCTGATTTAGACTTGAAAGTGCAGATGAAGCAAAAAAATAAATGCTATGAGTTTGTCTGAATCCAGGCAAATTAGTATGATTAAAAAAATCACTAAGTATATAAAACAATTGTGAAAAATAAGCAGCAGCAACAATTGTGAAAAATAAGCAGCAGCAACAATTGTGAAAAATAAGCAGCAGCAAAAATAGCTGAGCTGAAGAAGAAGCCACAGCAAAGCTACAGACTAGCAGCTAACCCAGCAGCACAGCAAACACACCACAAGCTGAAGAACCAGGTAGCAACTGTGCAGCAGCAAACTACTGTATACAGCTAACCCAGGAGAACAGTTACATACACACTCTGAACCAAAGAACAAGCCAATGCAAAGCGACAGCAGCCAACCATCAGCACACCACAGCTTCACGAATGGCCCACAGGCACAGACTGTATATAAAGATGGACAACATGTCCCCACTTACCCCTGCTGTTCTTTAGTGAAGCCAAAATATCCAGGATACGGCCGCTGCCATCTTGCACTGGTGATGTAATTCAGAGCCAGATTCTGCACAGTAGCCATCTCCCGCCAAAACACCTGTCAGACCAATCAAAAGCAGCGTTACTGAATGCAAACACACAGATTGACTTTCACAGCTGTCAACCCATGGCAGAATCCCCTTTTTATACAATAAAATAACTCATTAAAACTTTATGAAACTTTATGAAAAAAATTATCACTTGAGCAAACATCAGGGTGATGAGAACTACCTTAGCTGATAAAACCATTTTTGGGAAAAATATATTTGGCCTGTACTCTGAGTTTTTAGTTTTTCCCATTCACTAACATGAAGGGGCGGGCTTTATGGCCTATACTGCAGACAGACACCAGGGGGCGATAAAGATTTTTTAAAAAGGTTTTGGCTTCACTTTTTAGGAGCTGTAATGTCGGTCATCTTTATATGCAGTCTACAGTAACTATGGTGGCATTCATGTGTGTCGAAATATAAGTCAGACTAAGGGTTGTAATAGCAGTCACACTGTAAGATGCTCATCATAAACTTCTGAAGACCATGACAACAGCTGTCCTTGAAGCCCTCTCACTGTGAGAATAAATATGTTTTGGAATTTCAATTGCAGATGTGTGAATTAAATCTGAGAGTTTTCACATGTTTAGCAAGTATTTTCTAACATGTAGAATGTGTTTAGTAAGAAACCCCTGATTTACTTAACCAGTCATTCCCTACACCAGACTTCCCTCTCAATATCCCATCACCCTTTTCTCCATCAAAAATATCTCAACCACTTCGCTTTTGCAAATTTATCACCTTTCTTGTGAGGGAGGCTTCTACTAATTTACAGGCCAATTATAATGATAAGGGGTGTAAACTCAACAGGGGTGAAAAGGGTGACATGGATGCTGTGCAGGAGGGGGGCGGAAGGTATTAATGCACCGTGGACAGCAAGGGTCAGTCAAAGAATTGCAATAAAAAATAAAACATATACACATTATAATATTTCATAATCACCCCCACTTCCAGGCTAATTTTTCATTTTTTCATTTTGTCATTTTTTGCCATTTCTTTACTCATTTTTTTTGCAATATGCTGGATATTTCTTTCCTTTTCTCTTTTCAGTGTCTCCCATCATGTGTGCATGTGATGGGAGACACTGAAAACTCATGTGCAAGTATTTTGTCTTAACCCTTTGGAACCTGAACAGTGAGAATCTTAGCATAGAATAACCCAACAATAAGCCAGATATTAGTAAAGAATTACCCAAAAAGCATGAAAAAACAAGAAAATGACCTCAAGAGAGTGCTAAAAGACAAGACAAGAAGACATATATACATTATATCTCATAATCCCCCCGCTTCCAGGCTAATCATTTTATGACACCTTTTACTCTTTTTTTTTTGCTGGATATTTCTTTTCCTTTTTCTTTTCAGTCTCCATCATCATGTGTGCACATGAAAACTCATGTGCAAGTATTTTGTCCTAACTCTTTGGAACATGAATAATGAGAGTAAAATAACCTAAAAAAAACAAATAGTATTAAAAAATACTTGAAAATAAGCATGAAAAAACAAGAATATGCTAAAAAAATAAAATATATATATACATTATAATATCTTATAATCCCCCCACACATACACACCACCTAAAAGTCTTTATCGGCTTTTACATTTTTTTTTTTTTTTTGTTTTTGCCGTGTTGCCTATTTAAGATTTTCCCCAAACTTTTGGGGAAAAAATTCTCAGGTTTCAGATGTCTATATACCCATGAAAGGCATTTGGACGCAGCACCTGGATGTTAAAGGGTTAAGCATTTCTCGATTGCCAGTTATTTCCCCTCACACTAACAGGACGTCCTGGTGATTGAGATCACTATCAGAGATGCTCATGACATGAGTCAAACTCTGCCATCGGCAGGAAAAGTCTCCTCTGCTGAGAGACACTTCCTGAACATGACGCGTACTCACAGGAAACAAAGGGACAGTTATTTTGAGGAGTGAAAGTGGAGGGCGAGAAAACACCACATCCACATTCAAAATAATCAAATGACACTTATGATTGATTGCAACCTTTTTAAAAACGGAATAAAAAAGCATAATTACTGCATGGCATCTTCCCATGGGAGACAGGGTTATTATCCTGCTCCATTACAGCCAATCACAGACAGATTGCATTGTAACGGCGAGAGTTTGTGCGAGCACCATCTGTGCGCATAAAAGCACCACATTTTATTTTGGTTTCTGTAATTTTCCTCCACGTCATAGCTGAGAATGTCATCGCAAATTAACTGTTTGTGGATTCTGGGAAAAGGGACGCAGGGAGGAAAACCCTCAGAAAAAGCAGCTTGAGTGCACACTTTCGTCCTCCCCAAGGTGACAAGATCAGCGTTTCTGCTTGAGGGGAAGACGCATCCGTGTGACCGGCTGATGCTGCTGGACCCAGGTGGTCCGTGCGTACTGGGATTGCCACGTGTCATTGAGACATGGTTCGCAGTCGTTTCCCAAAAGCACAGTCCTCTCTCTCTCTTCTCTCTTTCTCACCTTTTGAGATGTCCACAGTGTAAAAGCTGAATGACAGTACACATACTCTTACACACTCAAGCACGCACTTTATTTCCATTTTATGCTGCTATCTGCGTCTACTCCACCACATTTTAGAGAATATTTTTTTTACTCTGTGACATTTGTGACAGCTGTAGTTACTCGTTACTTTTAGATTATATTAAAAAAATACACTAGATTTTCTTGTTTTTGGCTTGTAACCCTTTACAAAAAAGTAGTTGTGGCTGCTTGCTGCATTGGTTAAAATCTCTTATGCACATGGAGACAAATTTAACATTTTATTTTTTTTTCATTTTTTTCATCAGTGTTTAAATCCAAATCACCAAAAACTTTCTTACTACTGTATTGTACTTTATTTTAGGACTGTACTTACATGGATAATAAAAGCATAAAAAATGATCAGACATATGCCTAAATCCAAATTTGAAATACTGTCATTGTAGTTTTTTCACAGTTTCCTGAAGGTTGATTTGGGCGTGGTTATCCCTGACCCATATCATGCAATATGGAGAAAGCCAATCAAAAATCTCAGTTGATACTAATTTAACATACCATATTGAAATCCCTCAATGCTCCTGTCAATTATACCTGCCAACATTTTGCTGTGAGAAAGAGAGTTTGCCGTGAGTGTTTGCTATAGTTAGCATGTTTGCTAATGTCGTTTTTGCCACCGTGTTCTATGCTACAGTCAGCCTGACACAGCATGCAAAACGCCTGGTATTTGCTGACAAGGCAAGTGGCTAGAAACGGGAAGACCTCGCACCTAGTGGACAGAAATTTCAAACCATGTGTCCTCTTTTTGGGAGCTGTTTCATCCATTTTCAGTTGCAAAGCTATCAGAGCCTAGTATTGGCGCCGCCTGGAGCGTGAACATGCACAGTGACCAGTGCCGCATGGCACGTCAGGCATGGTTGTTCGGTTTGGGTCCCTATCATACATCCACGACACATATTCACAGTCTGGACATATCACAGAAACTGTGAAATACCCATGTGAGTCATAGCACTATGTAATCAGGAGATTAGCAAGAGAGACTACCAATCTGAAGCAGGAGAAAGGGTTAAATAAAAGGAGACTACCACATAAATCAGGAGTGTTGGCGGGTATGTTTCAATGGAGTACGTTCGGACGCTTGGAGCAGGACCGCTCTTCTTCGAAAACACTCACTCTGAGTGCCGGAGCGCACTCTGGCACAAACTGGACCGTAAATTCAGAGTGCTGTTGGAATGCACTCTGTCTGGGGAGAAAAAGCGGCAAAGCACCGAGAGAATGTGTAATAAACTTAACCGTTTGTTAATTCATGGAGAAACAGAATCCTCCGAGGCTTCAAACAACAGCTCTCTCATGTCAGTGCAGAGCATCAGATTGGATTTACAAATGCTGCCAGAGTCAGTGCGCTGGAACAGATAGAGCTGTACCACGCCGACTCTGCTTTGCTCCATGACGACAGTCATGGAGACGAGAGACTGCTGACAAAGGTGGGATCCAAGGAGGTGTCAATCAAAACCTGACCTGCCACGCCCACACAGTCTGGAGAAATGATGTTACCCTTAAAATGAGCTGCTTTCAACTCGCTTCACTAATAGTTGGGAACATTTATTTTCACTCATATTGTAGACACGTCATGAGACACTCAACTTTGATATTAGCTACAGAGTTATGTTTACATTTTTATCTGTATTGTGGCATCAGCTCACCGGCAACGTGATGGAGCTGAGAATTGTTGAATATATTCCATCGAACTGTTCAAGTTGGGTTTTTTTGTATGGTTTTTCCAGTGATATCTGCCGTGTTAGGAGATCTAAACATGGTGAGATATTGACCTTTTTACTGTTACTCCAGTTAAATAATAGTGGAGTATTTTTTTTTACATTGTTGTTTTCCACCAATTCACATATTGCATCAGCACTTGCATCAAATAACCAATCGAGAAAGAGCCACTTATTCCATTATGCAGGCAATATAGTGCTGTTTATTCATGGTAACTTCATGGTTTGTTTTTACTTGTAGTTGTGATTTATTTTACCATGTAAGTGGTCATATTAAAGAGGAGATGGGTGTGTATTTTAAAATGTTTTTTTTAAATATATTTTCAGTATCTCAGGAAAGAAAAAAATATATGACAAGATTTTCTCATGCAAAACAATATATTGAAAAGCAACACGTTACAGACACAGCAAAAATAAATCTGTTATTACTGTGAGCCTGTGCATTTTTCCATGACTTGAGCTTTGCACCAACATGAAGGAAAAAGTGTTCCTCCTTGGGGAGCATTGACTGACAGCCAGAGGGACAAGGGACAAAATGTTTCCTATTTTGACATTTATATTAGCGCAGGGAACGTCTCAGCTGGGACAAAAGAAAAGATGACAAAGGATTTAAATACATTTTTTTTGTTGACAAAGGTGTCTTTTTAAAGGTTAATGCTATTCAATTAACTGACTAACTCAGGAATGACCTGAACATACTGTTGCGTCTTTCACTATATGCACAAAACTAGAGAAGAGTTCTTACTGTCATGCACCAAATTTGGAATACATACAGCTCCAAATACGACAAAAAAAGACGACAACAACATAGCTTTTTTTGATATTTCTTGTTTCAAACATCATTCTAATATAAAACTCATATTTTGACATTCAATGTGAGATCACAAAGTCATTGTTTAACAGCTCCAGGCTGAAAATTTGTCTTTTTTTATATATATATGTGACAATAGGACAGTGTCTACATTATATTACATTCACAATCCTATACAGTGCCAAATGCTAGTACAAATTAGGGGTCGACAGATTATTGGCCTGGCCGATTATCTGAGCTGATATTGGCATTTTGCAGATTATCTGTGTTGGCGTTTTATTTTAATGATCGCTGTTAAAATTAATTATTCAAAAAAGTGTATGAATTACACTCAGCCAACTCCAGGGAAGGCAGTCTGAAACACATGCAAAGAAAGTGTCAGCATGGGAGGAACTTTTACTTTGTAAAACCTCAGAGAGCTATTTTTATTTTTTTCATTTTTATTTAAACTTCTACTGAGCTTTATAAAAAAAAAGTTGCTGGGAACTTGTACATGATGTCGAAAGTTTCAGTTTTGATTAAACATTTGCTAAAGGCATTCAAACAAAGTTTTGTGTTGGAGTTTGATATATTCCACATTCTAAATTTGGCAAAAAAGGCAATGAGTAACTTGGTAAGAAATCTCTAAATGCACATCGGTTCCAAATATCAATTATCAGTCTCATTAAATACCGATGATCAGTATCGGTCCTGAAAAAACAATATCTACCGCAATATTGGTCGACCCCCAGTACAAATTATATTAAATTACACTGATGGGACATTTTTGGATGTTTTTAATGATCTTAAAGATTTACAGCTGGTTTCCCACAGACGTCTACTTGTTTTTTTTCTTTTGCTCTTGGAAGAAGTCATTGCAGGCAACAGTCAGGGCTGCCACCAACACGACAAACTCATTAAAATCCACCTCGTTGTCTTTGTTAGAGTCCAGGTCGTTCATGATTTTCTCCACCAGCATCGGATCCTTCTGTGACTATAAATCAGGAAAAAAAGAATATTATTCCAACATACAATTAATTTAATTAATTTTTTTTTTATAGTTTTCAGTTTCACAGTTATTCTCCTGTATAAATTGGACGTGTAAGCCGAGAGTATCGACGCTTCAGGTCCCTGTTTGAGCAATTAAAAGTACCTTTACCACATATTAGATTTAGTGATGATAGAAAATATCATTCTGTCCGTGTAGTGTAGGATGAGTAACAGTCATTTGATTGTTATTGGAGCTTCGTATTGACTCAAGGCAAAAGCTGCCATGCATGTCTGGTGGAGAGCAGAGTGATGTCGCTGCTAAATGAGCCATGAGCAGTTGATCACACCCAACATTTATTGCTTTTGCTCATTTCCTCAAGGATGAAGAAACAAGATTGACAACAAGGCTTTCCTTTTACACCCTCAAACCTCTGAGGCACCGCTGATCTTTACCCTGTGCAACTCATTAAAGTCTACATTTCCAGAAAAGGTTGAAATTAAAAATCCACTTTGAATAAGGGCAACAACTCATGATATTTTTGCTATTAGAAAAATATCACCTCAGCTCTGCTGCGATTTTTTTTAATATGGACTCAGACTCAGAGCTACATTTGAGCATAGTGCATTAAAGCTTGACGAAATCATGATATTTTTGACCAAATACCTTGATATTGTAAATATATTGTGGGACTGGCTATTGGTGCTTTCACAAACTAGATTATTTATATATTGATATTCATACAATGAGATTAATGATACATCTGATAACCATAAGTAATGAGGATATAATGAGTAAGTGGGTTAAAGCAAATAATACAACAGCTTGAACTGTTTGTTACCAGCTGAAATACAAGGAGGATTGGTGCAGAGACTTAAGGCGTAGTGAAGCAGGACTTTTTACCTGCTGCACAGACTTTTTGTGTGATAGCTGCCAGCTTCACTATGTATTTAGTTTTGCCCAGTTATAATGCAGTTGGTTATGTAGGGTTTGATATCCTAAGCTATATTAACTAGTACTAAATTAATTTACTGGATTGTTTTAACAACAGAATGCATTTATTTGATTGATCTATTTTAACCATTTGAAACCTTTGTAAATTGGCTTAATTTCTTTCAAAACATGGGAAAACGGCAGTAATCAAATTATGAAGAAATTACTATTAAATTGGTACTAAAATCAAACAAAAATCTAAAAAAAGGTTAAAAAAAATACCTAAACATTTGATGGGAAAAAAAAGAATTAACAAAAAAAATATGGAAAAGGCCTGAAAAGAGTCCTATAATAATAATATAAATATAAATAATAATTATAAAAATTCTTTAAAAAGATCAAACATATCATTTTGACAATTATAAATATAGTGTGGTTTTTGACACATCTTTTATGAAAATCATTTTTCAAAAGCTACTATTTTCAGTTCTTGTCAAGTTGCTCAGTGCCTTTTTACCATGTTTCCATAAGAAAGCAAACCAATTTGGTAAAATTCCAAAAGTTTAAATACTTGTGAAGGTGTCTGAATGCAAGGTTGGCCTGCAGCTTTGCACTGCCTCTGGTACCATGGTACAATTCATATTTAGAATTTTAAAGTTTTTACTTGTTGGAGGGCCGTGGAGCCAAACACAGAAAAGATAAATAGACCAGCTACACAAAATTAACGACAAGCAGTGCAATGCCTGCACATGCAAGCGCAGTTTCTGTGGTCAGTTTAGCAGCTACAGTAGATTATAATGAATGTGCCCGTTGTTTAATGTATTTTGGCCGTGGGATCGGAAAATTGTATCACTTTACTTTAGTGCAACCTTAAAACCAGAAAAAGACAACACTTCTGATATTACAATAACCTAAATCTAAGATTGTGTCTAGCTTCAGATCAAAGTTTTGCTATTATTTGCAGACCTAAAGCTCGTGTTAAAAATTAATGACAACAGCTAAAAAAAATCATGCATTTCTTATCAGTAAACACATTCCTATTAAGAATTCCTAACACAAACTATTTATAAATATATTGGTTAGATTTACTTTAAAATTTGACTTTAACGCTTCCTCCTTCCCACTACAACAAAGTCTACCACAACACCACAGTAATGACACAATAAGTTTGTTTTTTGTTTTTGTTTTATCTTGTATCCGATTCAATTTAGGGACCTGCCATCAATGTAAGACAATGATCAGACATTGGAAACTTGGAGAACTTCAAAATAAAGTAATATCTTTTTTTAAAATGTATTATTATGAGGCTTTCTTGCCTTTACTTTTTACTGTATATTCCTACATATATTCCCAATAACATGATCCATGAGTCAATATTACTTATCACAAAGTTTGTATCTATTCAGCTAAATCGATGTCATATTTTGTTTAATCTTGGAATTTCCAGCTCAGCTCCTACAATAGGTCTAAAATACACTGTGGAAACTAAACTGTTACATTCTTACTGTTAAGTTCAAACTACAATTTTTGATCCCACAGCCATCAAAGCATAAAAACATGCATTGTGTTACTTCACTGTGCCATTCAGGGCTTTTGGCTTGGAATTTGTTATTTTTACTATTTTCCACCCGATAACGCTTTTTTTTTTTTTTTAAACCATATCTGGCATATGGAGAAAACACATGCTATTTCCACCAGGTGCACTGTCACAATCAGTGTTGCTGCAAATCACTGACATACCCCAGACTGTTTCATTTTTGTGTTTTGTTTTGTTTTTCATCTGAAAACATAGTGGCATCATGACAAAAAAATTGCATTTAAAAGGGTTATAATTCTGAAAATTAATGAATATTTGATATTTATGATTAGGATTGATGTTGGTTAAATATAAACTCAATTAAAGTAGAAAATCATATTCATGTATAATGTTTTTTGTAGCCTGATTTGAAAAGCGCATTTTGTGTGCAGTGTGATATGAGTATATGACTGAAGAAAAAATTAGGATGATTAGGACTGATGTTGGTTAAACATAAATAAATAAATAATATTAATGTATAATATTTTGTAAAGCTTGATTTTTAAATGTGCATTTTGTGCACAGAGCAATACGAGTGTGTGTAATATTTAAGTGGGCCCTACTGGGTTAAAAGCAAAGGAAAATCAAAAAGAAGGGGCTTCGGACATGTCCTGTCCCTTACAGCCTTCGTTTCCACTGATGTCTGATGTTTCAGATTGTGGAGCTTTTTTTTAATATCATCCTCTATGTATACAGTCATTTATCAAGCCTCAGAGTGAAAGTGTCAGTCTTTCCTGTCAGACGAGAGTGAGGGTGAATGTTTGGCTGGGGCTGCGTCTATACTCAGAGGTGACTACAGCCCGGGGGGATGTGATGACATCATGGGAGTGTCTATATTTGGAGGCGATATGGGCCACTGATGATGATGTGTGAGCACCTGAGGCTTCCCGTCCGGATGAGGGAGGACGACAAGTGAAAGGAAAGAAAGATATCTGAAGGTGTCGGTGGTTTGACTCTCAGGCCTCGGCCCGTTAACGCGTTGGTCTCAATCATTTGAAATCGCAGGCTCGTACACGGTGCTATCGCATGGACTCAGGGGCCGGGGCTTATCTGAAACGACCTCATTTATCTCCCTCTCCACATCCTTTATTTCACAGGGTGCTGTGATGTGGTGTGATGTGAGAGGCACCAGCAGTTACACTCTGACAGCAGGAGAGCGATCAATGAGAAAAGCATTTCCTCAAACAAGGTCAGAATGCTCTTCTGTAAACCATCTGAAAACATGCTAATCTAATTTTACTGTTCAGCAAGTCAGGCCCCAGCAGTAGCAAAGATCCATAATTAGTGAATTCCCATAATTACTCTTGGTCATAATAGATTCACTGAGGAAATAAGGGAGATGTAAAGGTCACACTTTGGTGCACCAACACATTCCCAATCAGGGGCGATTCCTAACTCTTTAGCTCTTGCCTACTTACACATTCATTACAACAGCTTAATGGTGTTTAACTTATTTTCATCATTTCAGCATTACATAGTGTATGCATGATTGTTTTTTTATGTAAATTTTGTTTCTAAATATGAAGGACATTGAGACATTTTTTTGTAATGAAATGTGTTTCATAAATAAAGTTGCCTTGCATTAACCCTTAAAAAGTAAGCAAATTGGCTTGGTTTCTTTCAAAAACATTAGAAGGCATGAGTAACTGACTAACTGATTTGTAAATTTTTTCTCCATGACGCAACATCTTCTATTTGATTTATTTAAGCAAAAAACAACACAATCATAATGAGGCAATGCCTTCTTTACCGTGAGGAAGTCAGTGAGCTCGCTGTTGAGGAGTTCCTTTAACTCGCCCTTGTTGAGCTTGTACTTGTCTCCGTCGTTTCCAGAGTAGTTGTAGAAAACCGTTATCAGCGCATCCATCGCACCTTCGAGCTGGCTCGGCATTCTGCTGGAAGGATGACAACTCTCACAGCTTCCTGGCAATGAAAATGGTTCATAATTTATAACACATATTATCTAATAACACTAGGTGTAAGAAAGAGAATCTTGTCGATGAGAGAGGTGCTCTTACCTGGTTCAAGTTAGAATCCCAAATGTGCCGCGAGACACTGCAGCACAGCTTGTTTATTAGGAAATGAGGAGACGCTAAGTAAGCCTTCCTCTATCTTTGTGCCGATAATTAATTCCACAGGTGAGACGCCCATGGTAACGGTCTTTCTTTCCAGGTTTTAATCAAGGCTGGAAAACAAAACATGTACCAGTGTAACCCTGGAGCCCCCAGTGGAGTTCATCAGATCCTGGGCCAAGAATGGGCCTTCACACATGTGTCTGCATCACGCAACATCCCTGGAGTGACTCCAGCACTCTGCAATACTTCACCGAAGGAGGACGGGTTACCTTTAAAACCTGAGCAAAGTGATTTCTTTAAAAAACAAGGGGAGGAAGCAAAGAGCATCGAAAGAAGAAATGAGCCCAAAAATTTGCAAGAAATTAGTCAAACATACAAGAAGATTACTTAAAGATAAGTAAAAATAAAGAAATACTTTTTTTAAATACAAATTTAAAAAAGGTACTGACATGGAAAAAGTATTAAGCATGTAATATGATAGCTATAAGCTGTAAATAATTTCTCCTTTAGCTTTGTTCTTTTTTTACATTTTCACCTCGCTTTTTAAAAATTATTTTGTAAAATCTATTAATTTCTTACAATTTTTGGAACATTTCTTACCAAGTTGCTCATTGCTTTCTTCATCGTGTTTTTGAAAGAAATTAAACCAATTTGAGTTCAAAGAGTTAATACTTTTGCCTAAAAATTGCCTGAAAATCAGCACACAAAAAAAAGTTTAAAATGTGCTTTGAAAGTTGTAATAACTCTGTAACATGATTTACAGAGATCTCCAGCTACATAATTTTACAAATTTTTACATATGTAATTATTATAATTCTGCATATAGTTTTCTGGTTTTCCCTAGCTTTTTAAAAATAATTTTCTAAATCTTATACATTTTTTTGTGGAACATAACCTACCAAGTTGCTCATTGCGTTTTCCCCATATTTTTGAAAGAGTTCAAAGATTTAAATAATTGTGAAAGACATCTGAAAGCAGCACAAGAAGAAGTGATATCGATCCAAGTTTCAAAGGGTTAAACAAAGCCATAAATTAGATTATATTAAATTATAAATAAGAAGCTAATCCTAGCCTGATAGTCTGACTGACTGCTATTTTATTTCACTTTAGAGAAAATCTTCAGGCTTGGGGAGCAATAAATTCATGAAGAACAATCAACATCATTTTAAAAAGTACAGGGTTCAGAGGATTAAATACTTGTGAAAGGCGTCTGAAAGCAGCACAAGAAAAGTGATGTCACTCTAAGTTCAAAAGGATGATTTGTCAGTAAAATCTACTTGTTTTCGTTTTAAATGTAATAGTTTAAAGTACTTCTTACAATAACAGTACATTTGTGTCATTCATTTGCGTCTTTGAGTGATTCAGTGCCCTGTTTTATTTCAGCCCTGATGTCTGCCCACAGCAAGGGTTAATGGGAACGAGCACATGGGAAATATGAAGTGAAATAAATGTCATGTCAGGGACACAGTTTGCATTTTTGTTGTCTTTTAACACAGGTGAGACAGAGATGGCTCTGACTCAGGAGGCAGAGCAGTCATTTGCTAACTGGAAGGTCAGTGGTTCGACCTTTAGCTGCTACAGTCTACATGTCTTAGCATCCTAAACTAAACCCCAAATCGATCCGAATGGCATCAGCGTGTGAGTGCATAAGAGTGAGCAGGTGGCACCTTCTGTGGTCGTCTCGGCCACCAGTGTATGAATGTGTGTGTGAATGGTGTCTGTAAAGCTCTGAGTGATAACTAAGAATGGAACAGCACCATATGAATGCAGTCCATTTACAAAAACATGCATTGAAATGCTGTCCTTATCTACAGTATTAGAAAGCACAATGACTCACTGCACCTTATAGTATACTTTTCTTATTTTGCATCACCTTTGTGTTATCGCAGTGTGTGTAGTGTGTGCTGCCAGTGCCCAGAGCTTCAGGGAGCCCAGTGGAGAAAATGTGATGAAGTGCCCTAAAGGGTAGTTTCCCTCAAATGGGGATATGTGTAACTCAAGGGGTATTTTGGAGTACTGCTGGTGCTATATGAGATTTTTTTTAAATGATAATTCAAAAGACATCAATAATGCTTAATTACGGAAATAATCAGATAACTAAATTCTAACTGAAACTAAAAAGCAACAATGCAACCACATTACTGTTTTTGTGTTACTGCCAAGCGTTCACTTCCAGGGCTAAAAAAAATAAAGCCAATGCATAAGTGCCAAAAAGTTCTAGCAGTTCCTCTAATAGCTACTGGAGGCTGGCGCCAAGACCGAGTCAATCCCCATGGAAAACCCCATGTTAGAATGGTGAACTTTACAACAGATATAAACATGTTTACTGCCTGGTACAAAAAAAACAAAAAAAAAACCAGTTCTGGTTTCTATGGCTAATTTTCCCCCCATGACACCTTTAAGGAGGTGAATTTTTATATAACACCTGTTTGAATTTTACAAAGGCGTAAAGTTTCACATTATTAAAGGTCGGGCGGGGTTTGAGACAGGCTGTCTGTCCTCAGATTCTTATTCAGATCCACCCCTCACTCATCCACAGCTCCAGCCTCTCACACCAAACACGGTCACTTCAGGCTCCAAAAACCCAAAATGCCGAAAGCCAAAATGCCAAACTCGACAGATTCTAAACGTTTGAAAATGTAGCAATTCTGTGTTTATTATCCAAAATAATGTTTAGTAAATCAGGCACTGGTGGTGTATTGCTGTACACCTCTATATACTGTAGGCTTTTTTTCTATCAAAATGTTTTTTTTGCTGCTCAGGGTGTAACTGACTGAAATTTTTCAAAGAGTGTACATTGTTGAATAAAGTATGAAAGACACTGCTCTGGGGTGGCCTTCCACTAAAGAAAATTAGATGAAATGCCTTATAAGCTGCCCTACATGCAAGAAACCTTTCTGTGCACCGGTTCCCCGCCACATGCAGCCTGTGCCCTTTCTTTTTCTCCCCCTGCCCCTCAGACAGCCTGAATGCATCACTGATCTCTGTATGTTCTTCTCCTCATAAATATCCTACTTGCTGAGACACAGCAGTAAAGCAGTACCAGTGATAAAGCTTGATGTTTGCAGAATATATACGAGACATATAACAAGATATCCAAAAGTACTCAAGTTTGAATAACACCATTTCAATCCAAATATTTTGCACAATTTCTTCAAATGCAGTAAACAAATTGGTACTGTGTTTCATTGCATGCAGTAATGTCCGAAACTCCAGATGTTCTTGAGCTAATTTCTAAATTGACAGAAAGTATTGTTCCTGTCTCAGCCAAAGTGTGTTCATTACATATATATTCTGCAGATCTTCCAGTAAAAGTTAAGAAATGCAAACAAATCCATTTTTGTCTGTTACAAGCCAAACATGTAGAGTTAATAGGTTGTTCGTAGGATGTTAATTTCACTTATGGCCTTCAATAAGACAGTCACAGACCCAATCATAGTCAGTGGATTAAAGAGAATCCATCTGGTCATTTTGAGGCAGAAACAATCCCTGCAATCACTTTTTAGTGAGTTAGAAATTGCATTTTATGCATTGCATTGGCCCTTTAAAGGTATTTACACAGGTAAAAATGACTGGAGTTATTACAATTAGTCAAATACAACCCCCAAGAATTAAATCTATTCATTTTCTAGGCAGACACAACCTTTAGTACCAAGATAGCAGCCGCAATCACTTTTTGGCAAATTGAAAATTCCATTGTATTTGTTGCACTGGTCTTTTAAAAGTATTTACAGATATAAAAAGGGACTGAGTGGGCTATAATCTGTCAAATATATTCACTCTGAATGAAATATAGTCATGTTGAGGCAGAAACAACCTTTCTGTGGCAAGATAACACCTGCAATCGCTTTTTGGTAAGTTGAAAATGGCATTTTATTTGTTGCATCAATCTTTTGAAGGTATTTACACAGGTAAAAAGGACTGGTGAACTACAGTCTGTCAAATATAATCATTATAAATGATATCAAGTGATTCTGAGGCAGAAACAACCTTTTCAGTAACAAAAGGTTAGTGAAAAGGTTTTCAGTAACAAAAGGTTACTGAAATGCATATTTAACACATACAAACAAAGAGAATAAATGTCATGCCTGATCAAAGTATAAATCGCAAACACGTGAAAATTGGGTTTCAACAAACATTAAAGTTTCACTAAGACATACTTATGCCCTTGCCACGGTCATAAAGTTATGTGTATTTACATGCTAAGACTGTTTGATCCATGTGAGAGCAGTGGAAGATGTGAATACTGGGTGATACAGCTTTAACAGGCTACGTGCGCTCTTGCGGACGGCAATCAGTTTCTGGCAGACGATCACTTTTTGGCACAACACCGGCATCAGAGCGAGGCTGAGCCAGCTTGGACAAAGAGCTTCTCCTCTACCAAGCCTTCTTCTGGCTAAAGTCTGGTCGCAGAAGAGTGGAGTGGATGGGAAGTGACTGAGACTCACTCAGCAATGGGAGATCAGAGACTACCTTGCTCACATCTTTACAGAGACATGGTTAACCCCTAACATCCTAGATCAAGGCGTTGCACTGGATGGGCGGACCTTGTTGAGAGCCATTTGGACACAAGACTCTGATGCAAATTCAGAAAATGCACTGCAGGAATTGAATGATGCCACCAGCAGCAACATGCCAAAACAACCAGATGAAATCTTGATAGCTGCTGTTTTTAATCATCTCATACTTGTACAGGACAAATGTAATTTATTAATAAATGTACTAATAAATCTACCGTCTACCTTATATCTAGCAGACAGAGTTGCTCAAACACACCACACCAACACATGTACTTTAAGTTGTGTGTACAAAGTAACCTCTGGTTTCACTTCATATCAGTGAAAACAATCAGACCTGTCGTGACTTGCGCTGCTCGCCAGCAGGTCACTTTTCTTTCTCTCAGTCTCACCTTGTGATTCAAAATCGCCATGCTATCATCAAGGGATCTATTTTTAGCAACGGTAGCTTTCGCCCTTCGTCATTTTGTGTCCGAGGGTCGCTCTCACACATGACCGTCCCTCCTTTGTCACTGTGTCAGAACTAACAGTGGAGAATAACACTCCATTCAGGCCTCCGCCCCCAAAGACAACACCTGAGGGAGGTCAGCTGTCAGCAGTGCCTGCAACTTTTTCCTCCACTCGCATCCACCGGCCACAAAGAAAATAAGTTTCCATTTATTAAAGCTGATGAAACCTTTTTCCCCTCTCAGCTGCTGATAGTAAATGTGCAGGAGGATAACCCTCGAAACCTTAACGTAAAGTGACATCATATCAAACACTCAAATGGTCTCAACACAATAAACAAGACACAGTTATTTTAGAGCATGGGGTTTGATTCCAGTGTGCATCATATACAGTGGTAAAAAATATATTAATTCTTCTAATATTACAATAAATAAGTCTAATCAAGTATTAAACAACAGAGTAATTTGATTTTTGTTGCACATTTGGTGCACTAGATGTGGGCAAAAAGTCTAACAGTTTCAGGATGTTTTTAAACGTAAAACTGTAAAGAATTTATGGATAACTTCAACAACAATTCATAATATCAATTTATATTATATTACCACATGGGCTCAGGAGCACTTTGGAAAAACCAATGTCAGTAAGCACAGTTCAAATGAAATCTACAAATGAAAGTTCAGACTCTACCATGCACAGTGAAAGCCAGATATCAACAACATCCAGAGACACCGCCGACTCCTCTGGACCGGAGCTCATCTGAGATTGACGGACACAAAGTGGAAAAGTGTGCTTTGGTCTGACGAGTCCATATTTCCAGTGAGCAGCATTGAAGTCATGGATGTTGTGTTGTCTGGGCTAAAGAGAAGAAGGGTCATCCAGACTGTGACCAGTGTAAAGTTCAAAAGATAGCAACTGTGATGGTATGGGGATTTTGTTAGTGCCCGTGGCATCATGGGTAATTTCACATCTGTGAAGGCACCATGAATGCTGAAAGGTGCATACAGGTTTTGGAGCAGCATACGCTGCAGATAACGTCTTTTTCAAGGACATCCCTGCTTATTCCAGCAAGACACTGAGACATATTCTGCACATGTTCCAACAGTGTGGCTTCACAGTAAGAGAGTGCAGCTACTAGACTGGCCTGCAGTCCAGACCAGACTCCCTTTGAAAATATATAGAACATTTATAAAGCGCAAAATACAGCAACAAAGGCTGTGAACTGTTAAGCAACGGAAGTCATATTTCAAGCAAGAATGAGAAAGAATTTCACTTTCAAAACTTAAACAATTAGTGCACTCAGTTCCCAAATGCTAACTGAGTGTTGACAAAGGAACATTTTTGAAACATGCTGCGGGCATCAACATCAGAATCAGTATATATTTGCAAAAAAAGAAAGTTTTAGTATCACATATCTTGTCCTCGTACTGTATCCCATTGAATATAGGTCAAAAAGGGATTTGGAAATCACTACATTCTGTTTTTACTTACATTTTACACATTGTCCCAACTTTTTTGCAATTGGGGTTGCATTTATTTATATTTATCACTAATAATAACAAGAGCTGATGATAAATCAACACAAAAAAAAATTAAGAATAAGAGAATACATAATGTGCAAATTATTTTTTCGGGGGGGGGGGTTGGGGCTGGCACCGCTTATCACTTAACACGGGTCAGTTTCTGATTCATGTAAAAGGCTACTGTTGAACATGTTCATTGAATTTATCTTTGTTTTACATGTATATCCCATAACAGTATATATTTTTTTAAATATACAAAATTTCAACCTTCACAATAATTTCTGAGAGATCAATTAAACATTCTGAGACAAAACTGAGAACACAACACCAGTTTTACCAGGGTGCCTGTGTTTTTTTAGCAGGGCTTTTATAAGGGAATAAAAAAGCTTGCCTCCTACCTTCATGACAGATGATACATCATTTTACGTCCCCGCGTGTTCCCTCAGGTCCTCTGCAGTATCTTCAAGGTCACTGTAAAGACAATAGGAGATGATGCTTCCATACCGTTTGTGCTTTTGAATGTCTTGCAGCAATAAGACAGAAGAGATATTTATAATGACCTCTACTGGAGTCAGGAATGATGAGGACTGAATACATTACATTACTCAGCTGTTAACCTTCTGCACTCCTGCCTTTGCCTTGTAAGACACAATGCACCCGATGCACTTAACAGTTGCCATTTATATACTGTATATGGTGTGTATAACTTAAACTTTTTTTTCAGTGTTCTAGGTAGTCTTAGGGTCAATATTTATGTGGTTTATATTCAAATTGCTCTTTCTTTGATAGTGTAATTTAAAACACTATTGTAATGTCCTGGGGATGGAACACACACGGATTTGTGGGAATGGCCCTAATAATGTACACAATATTCTAGTTGTTTTACATGATTATCTACTATTCATCGGTTGTTGTGACCTCTGACATTTTCATCTCCCGGCATGGGATCAATGTACTCATCTTATCTTTACATTATGGATGGCAGCATGGATACTTCTTTTTCTGAATTTGCAGTAACTGTTAAATCTCAATCATGAATCTATTCATTTTAATTTCTTTTTACTGCATGCTGGCGCCATGGCTCTATGGATACCAATGTCAGTTGGATGGCCAGTCCAGCACTTTGAATGAAATCTCCAATATCTCTCTCTGTTTGCCATTAAATTTTGTAGATGTTCGTAGCACTAAAACAATGAATTCTACTGACTTTATGAACCTCTGACTTTTTCTTCAGTGCTGTGATGTTAACACTGGTTATTTGGCATGAATTACCTCAACAACCATGCAGTTGGATGGTTTGCCATGAAATGGACTGATTTTCCCATCAACCTCAGCTATTCTCTGTGTATGCTACTGCTAATTAGCAAATGTATGCATGCTAACACGCAAAACTAAAATGGTGAACATGGTAAACATTACACTTACTAAACATCAGCAATTCAGCACGCTAATGTTAGCATTTAGCATTGCTCAAAGCTCGCTGGAAGCCTGTCCAGCTTCATGCATGTGATAAGGAGGGAGGACAGGTCAAGAAGTATTAGAAACAAACAAATAATTATTAATAAAAGATAAATGTGGAGTGTGGATGAGTGAGGACTATGTGCGTTAAAGGCAGCAACAAAGCAATACCTGAAACTGTGGAGGCCAGAAGAGAGAAAGACACAATGAGAAGGCAGTTCTAAGCTTGGAGGAGGCCAACAGGTGCCACCACACAAGGTTACTGACCCTGAGTTGGACAGGTGAGACACTGCAGACACTTTTGTCTCACTGGCATGTGAGATCAAATTGGATGTATCACACTGACTCTCAGGTTTTCATTGTGCACCAGACTGACTGGGGGCTGTGTTTGAGCCGGTGTAGACCTGCACCTGTTGATGAGCTCTGACATGATTCTGTTTCTTTCATACCTTCAGTGCTGTTCACACATGCTGTCACACAGCCTCAAGCCGCCATTACACAAAAAGAAATGTACTCAGGATGAAACAATGAAAGCAGAGCCGATTTTCTGTATGTCTGCCCACATCTCCATCTCCATTTCTGGTATATACAAAACTGATAAGCATGAATGCAGGAAATGGAAAACCTACAGCATTGATCTCCTACTCATCAAATAATTCCATACAAGTCTGCTCCTACCAGGAACTGAACAGGAAGTTATCTATGCACTACTCAAAGCCAGACTCCTTTAACAAAATCAATCATTTCATGTCACTAAACAAAGGAGGTGCTGCTCTACCACTGCCTCAATCAGTTAGTTTGATCGCATTATTGTGTAACTTTGGCAAATCTGAACTAACCCTTTTAGACACCAAAGTCACACAATAACACAGACAAGCAGCTGACTGAGGCAGCAAACAACCAGAAGCTCCTGTGTTCAGCAAGGTAAAATGACTTTTTGTCAATAGTCTGGCTATGAAGAGAGCACAGATAAGTTTCATTTCCCATCCAGTTCCTTGTTGGAAAGAGCGGCCTGTTGTTGAAGTACTGAGCATACAACTGGATAACCGAGACTTGGATTATCCTGTACATATTTCTAAATGCATATCTGAATATAGTTTTGCTGTTGTGAAACATGATCCCCTGTTACCTCAGTTTATCAAGAACTCTTTCAGTTTCTGGATTCCTCATTCACCATGGAGGCATGTGAGAAAAGCAAAGTTTTCTTCATAACTTAAAGGTAACATGGGGTGAGTAACTGTTATAAAAACAGATGTTTGGGGGGTGACGCATTCCTTCAAAAATTTCTATTTCTATTGCTATTCTGTTTCCATTGTCAAGAATAAACCTTCAAGATCAACACATCTCCATGAGTTTTGAACACAGTTGAATGACACCTGTGAATGATTTCTGCATGAGTTTAAACAGCAGCGATAGGTATTTTAGCTTGGGCAGTCAAATGTATTTAATTAATTTAAATAATAATTTTCTGCTAAATTTCCAGGTTGATCGCAATAAATCCGTTTTTTTTTTGGTTTTTTTTAAATGTCCATTATTTTTTGGCTGGTAACTCACCTGGTAGAGCTGGCGCCTCATGTACACAAGCTGTGTCCTAACTGCAGTGTCCGTGGGTTCGACTCCAACCTGTGGCCTTTTGCTGCAAGTGGTCCCCTCTCTCCCCTTTCATGCTTAAGTTGTCCTATACAAAATGAAGGCAAAGAAAAAAAAGAAACATATTTAACCTTCATTTATCAAAGACATTTACTATTTAATTTATCATGACTTCTAGATTTATTAATTTCAAATCAGTACTGTCCTTCTACAACTTCAAAGTGCTTATTCTGTGAGATTGTGTCTTTTTTGTTTTGTTTTTTGAAAGGATTATATTACTCTAGTTGAGAAAGTGTAGGTACCCTGATATAACTTTGATAACTCACTGATCCAAAGATCAACAGTTAATGTGACAGTATTTGTACTTTTCAGGAGTTCAACTTTATTTGCTTTCTCTAAATAATACAGGTACTCTGTGTGTTAGATTAATGCTCCCTAAAATGGAATATAACTGGTCTACAGTCACAACATGCTACGGAACGCCGAATCACTCTACATGTCTATTTTGACGTTCGTATTAACCCTTTGAATCCTGAGCAAACTGGTTTGATTTCTTTATACAACATGGGGACAAGAAGGCAATGACCAACTTGGCAAGAGGTGTTCCACAAATTATGAGAAATTGGTAAAAGCTGACAAGAAAATTATCTGAAAATGTGTTTTTACAAAGGAGGGGGGATTATAAAATAATATTCTTGTATCATCACATTGAGCCAAAGGGCTGTCCTCACCAAGAACGATAACTATAACCATAACTAAAACAAGATCGTTTTAAAATTGGTTGCAACTCAAGTGGATGGCAGAGTCCACACTATCAACTATAACGACAATGTAAGTGGCAAACAATATTGTTTGGATCACTTCTAAACAATTTTCTGAACGACAGAAATACTAACAGCTAATCGGAATCTGTCTTATTTAGACATCACATCCATCATAGATCCTAACATCTAATTCGGACCACAGAATGTAAGCTTTTGTGTTGAAAAAGATGCATGAAAGTGTGCACAATTTCACTGCTTGGTTTTCTTTTTGTTTTTATTCCTGTGAATTTAGTCATCAGTAATTGAGCTGTCTTGCTGACTGTAGCAGATTCTGGTCAGTAGATGGTGCTGTTGACTTTTACAAGGAAAAGAAGATGAAAGAAAAAATTCCCTACTGTTGATTAAAAAAACATCACCTTTATATGATAATTGATAGGCACATGACGAATTTTTGAAATTAAATTAATTAATTTAATTAATTTCAGGAGTGCTTACAATATCAGCTTCTTCATTGCAGCTTATCTCTTTCTTTTAGAATTTAGAAACAGCCTTTAACATCATACAATCACTCAACCACAGCTATTAACGGCTATATGACCTTTTATTGGGCAGCACATAACACAAAAAAAAGTAATTTGACACTTCTATTCTATACCCAATGTACTCAAATCTAATTTAATTCTGCCATCTAGTGGACGCTCACATGAATACAATGTATACTATATGTATATGTATACTGAAAACTATTTCAACAGTTTTCAGAGGGAAAACTGTTGCACCAAATATTAAACGTCTTTACGTCAGAAATGTACTGTTAATATGGCATTTTATGTTGTTTTAATACATATTTGATGCATTAAGACATTATATTTTGACCTGTTAAAAGGGAACGAATTTAACTTAGTTTCAAAATAGACGTTTAGAGTGATTTGGTGTTCCATAACATGCCAACCTGAGGACGTTCCTTTAATACAGTCATATTAAAAGTCCAGCCCAGGGGGCAATTGTGGCACTCAGACTGATCTGCTTGTCTTTTAATATATACTTGGCCTATATGACTAACACAACACTGGTTAATCAAGCATGATCACTTTGCATCTATTTTCATTAACCTCACAATGGCAGGACAATCACACAGACCAAAGGCAAAAATGCTGACGTACAGTCGACTAACACCAGATATTTTAGCAGCCATAGCCATGGAAAAGAGGCATAAAGTCAAAAGCAAGGGCTGATGCTTTCAGAGGGAAGTTGAATACTTTTTCACTTAAAGAATTAACAGTTGCATTTGTGTCATCTTTGTTTCTTTTTGTTTTTGTTGTTGTTGTTTGTCGTTTGATTTGTTTTTGTTTTTGAACAAGCCATTTGATGCGAGAAGCAGCTGCCCCCCGGTCTAATTTATCTGAACTGACCGCCACTGAAAACAGTCTGGACTCCCCTGCTTTAATGCACAATATACTTGTGCGTTATTGTGTCTGTGTTGCTCTGCACTTACACCTCCTTAACACTACTGGGCAGTGGAGTTTCTGTGAAGTTTTGCAAAGTTTGACTGATACAAAACACACCTAAATAGCCTGGCTTAATAGTGTCAATTTAAAACAAGAGGAAACACACTGGCTTCATTACAAAAAGACTCACAGGCCAAACACTTGTGTTTTGATGTACACATTTTCCCCACAGATACAACATGCTAATGTTATTAGCACACGCCTATGGCATTTTATATTGTCGATATTAGCCTAGCAGCAAGCAGAGCTTTTCTGTACTCACATGAAGCCAGGAAAAATCACACACAGGACTCAAAATGCAGGTCTGCAGTCAGCTACCACTTGTTTAGCAGTGCCATGGTTAGCTTCTTCAGTTTGGTGTTATCCAGAGGTCCGTGGCAGCCATTCTTTACCTTAGGGATGAGGTGTCCGCTGACAGTCTGATTAGCTGCACCTGTGTGCTCGGCTCTCAGGTGGCACCTCAAACTCACAGCAGACAACTTCTGTGATATTTTAATTCTTGCCAAATGAACCTATTGGTAACTGTTAAAGTGAACGGAGCCATTCAAAGTCGCTGTGGTGTGTTATTTTCCTTCACAGCAGCAGCAGGAAGCTGCGGCGGCAGATTGACTACAAGTATGGGTGCTGCAAAGAGACAAAACAGTAACACGCAATTAGTGCGATTTTAAAAACAACCGCCGCGATATGCATACAGCCCTAATTTTAGCAATTTAAAACAAAATGCCTACATAAAAAAAAACAAACAAATATCCTTTTAAGTGTAAGCTATACTCAGAATATTTTCACCACGTCATTTTTTCCTTAACCGAATACTGTCGGTCTAGCCTAATTTCGGTATTCTCATATATAAATTTAACTATGCCGTACGACGGAGGATTACGGCGATGTTAATTTAAAAAAAAAAAAAAAAAAATAAAATTTGAGAATAATGTCATGATCACTGGACCAAAGTCATAATTTTGTGGAAAAAGTCGTACCATTGTGATAAAAAAACCGTAGGCCTAGTCATAATAGTACAGTTTTAAATCCATAAATCAACCAGGAAAAGAGGTCATAATATAACAAGACTTATTTGTCAGTGTACAAGAAAAAAAGATATAATACTGTGAGATTAAACTCATAAATTTACCAGAAAAAAAGGCATGATATTATGAGATTAAACTAGCAATTTTGTGCGACTAGGGGAAAAAAGACAGAATATTACGATGTTAAAGTTGCAAATATTATATATTATAAAAGAGTTGTAATATTACAAGATTAAACTTGCAAATTTAAGAGAAAAAATGTCAAAATATTGTGGGATCAAACTAATTCTGTAAGAAATTCAGATTAAGACTGGAAAGTCGGGTAATGTGGTACAAAAAGCCACAATATGAGTAAGTGATCAGAAGTAACTGAACTTTTTTGCCAATTTTTTTGGAGGCTAGGCTTTATCTTTCATAATATTGTGACTTTTGTTCTCTGAAATTTACTAAATTAATCTTGTAATATTATGAATTTTTCGCTGAATTGCGAATGAATTCTCAAAATCTAAGATTGTTTATTTCTTTTTTCTTTTTACATGGCCATAATCCTCCATCATAATGCTGCACACTGTATAGTGTCCATTTAAGTGATATTGTTATAGGTAGGCCTTTTTTAAGTGTCTAAAATCTGTTTTCCTGCTCACCCCTCATTCACAGCAATACATTGCTTTGTCAATCCATCAGTCAATCAATCCTTTATTCCATATAAAAAATAAATAAATAAAAAAATAAAAGACAAAACATCACATACAATAAATAAAATAAAATCTTGCCATAAAAATTGTTCAATCAATGCCAACAAAGAGACAACTACACCAGTGTCTCCACAGTTTAGACTGGTGACTTGTTGTGTTATACCTTCTGTTGGATAGAGCTACTATTATTTCATTCTCAGAGCCACCAAGCCAGCAGATAAATTTATACATGAGGTTCCTTAAAACAGCTTGGACGTTATTAGCTTCTGCAGCCACAAACATTTCACCAGCACTACATGACCTAGGTCTCTGGAGTAATATTCTCATAGCGTTATTATAAACCACCTGCAATATCTGTAAAGTTGCCTTTTTGTACTTAGACCACAAGTGGGCAGTATAAAGTGGTGTACAATATGCTCTGAGCAAAGATATCTTCACTTCATTTGAACACATACTATATTTACGTGAGAGAATGTCTGCCTGAACGTACATCACTGCCTCTGAATATCATCATCATCTGTCATTTCTTCTGTTATGAGATGTCCAAGATATTTCACCCCATTACATATATCAAGATTGTTATCAGACAGTATAAAGACAGGGAATTTTAGACTTTCATCCTCTTTAGCTCTACAGATCCTGACAGACTCTTATTAGCATTGTATTAGATATCATGCTCCACACTATATACAGAGCAAACAGTAAGGAGCTGTTGGAGGCCAGCACTAGATGGACTAAGGACGACAAGATCATCTGCATAAATAAAGTGATTCATGTGAATATCACCGATCATGCATCCAGCATTATATGCTTTTAGTTGACTAGACAGACCATCAATACATACATTAAAAAGTAGGGGGGGGTAGGGTTAAAAAACTCTTCCTTGTCTCACACCATTACCAGCCCTAAATATGGATGAAATACAACTGCCCCATTTTACATGCATAGTCTGGTGGGCATACCGGTTCACCAAAATTCTTACAATATATTTAGAAACTCCTTTTTGATCCACTTTAAAAAAACAATTTGGCATGATTCACACGATCAAAGGCTTAGTGTCTGTGTTGACACGCCTATCTGCTTCTCCAAACAGGAGAAGATGGCCAACTGCCATCTGTATATTATACATTGACTATAGATAACAACCTCATATGACCCATCTACAAGCCATCCCTTTAAAGTGTAGACAAGTCCAAAGCATCACCATCGCTGTGGCTCTCACCCTGTCAGCATCAGTGTAAATAGCCGCCGGAGGATTTCTCACTATCTGAACTTCAGTGACTGAATTTGACAAATTTAGTTAGCTTCTGAAATAAAGATGTGTGCTGAGGGCCTTTCTCTCCACAGTAGCATCGCTCTGTGTTCTCTAAATAGAGTCAACACAACAGATTGTACCCCAGTTATGGCATTGCTGTTGTTGTTATTATTAATTTGGTCGTGTTATCTATTTTTATGTTTTTTTTTTAAATTTTGCTTTCATGATTATATTAATGGCATGGCAATGACATTTTTTAATGTATGGAGCAACAATCCATTTCACTGTAAGTGTCTGCAAAAGGTCTCTGTTGGGTCATATATGCAGTGAACACCAGATCTGTCTTCTCTGCAGTACTTAACCATTTTTATTGTATTTTTAGTGTACAGAAGTACATCAATACTAATCAATGAACATCAAAAAGCAGGTGAAGAGTGGAGCTGGACCACAGCAGCTGAGCTCACTGGATGTGGATGAAGGAGTCTCTCACCCTGTCATCGTCTCCTCAGACACCAAGTGGTGCCTGTTAGTGATGTGGGGAGTTCCACTTCTCTTTTATTTTACCAACACCTGTCAGACGAGTGGTAACACAGGAGCAAAAATGGTTTGTGATCATTCGTTTCCACACACAGCTGATCACTGTGGCACTGATGCAACTTTATTGTATTTTTACAAATACAAATTTATTATTCATTGTATTTGGCAAAGTGCAAACAACCATGATCAATTTCTCCAAAAGTTCTGTGCTTTTTGATCTGACAAGTCAGCGAGTCGGTAGTCAGACCTTCTACATAAACTAATGTTTTTTTTTATTTTACATTTTTAACAATACTTCTATTATGCTTTTTACCGTAAGTATAAACATAAACAGCTCCGACAACCACAGTAGTGACAATATATGAACACCTGAACGAGATCCATGAAAAATGTTGTACATAGCAGGTTAAAATCCAAGAGATAAACTCATATGAATGTCTTGTGGAAGTACAAAAGTCTTGTGGTAGTATGTGGACATATTTGTGTTTTTTGTTTTGTATTTACTTGTTCAGATTCAGATTCAGTTATTCATTCATTTATTGTCATTCATAGGAAGGCATCATATCTAGGCAAAGCATTTAGAAAAGCGCATATATATTTTTAAAATAATTATTTGGGGAGAAAAAAAAGAAAATTACAATAAAAATATATAAGAACATCCAACTTTCAACTTTCAACCCCAAAATGTTAGTTGCCAATTTTGATTATTTCCATTTCCATATTTGTATAATTTCTTTTATGGCAACATTTGTCTTTTATTGGCATATTTAAAGAAGAATAATACTTAATAATAATAAGACTTCTGTGACGTTCACAGTTTCTTCTCAGTGTTTGGCTTGACATTAAGCCTGAAGCTGATGCAATAAGAGTGTCAGAAGAGTATGTTGTGAATGAATCTTTGACCTTTGGAATCTCACAGGCCTTTTGCATTTTGAATAATGGCCTCCTCAAATATTTTAATAAATGGGCTGTTCACGTTGTCATTAGCTGTGACCTGTACAGATACACGTCATTGATACACTAAAAATCAGTTGGGAGGATTTTTCTTCATTGTGCATGATCTTAACTGAGTCCTCAGTGAAGACTTGTTTGTTACTGCCCTCTATTGGTTCATCAGTGGTATCAGAAAGTGTAAGTTTAATCCATTCATTGAGCATGTTGTCCTATGAGAGACAGGATGTGTGTATTTTAACGCTCTATATTTTGGGTTTGCCTACACTGTGTACACTGCACACAGTGGGCTACTTCTCACTTCCTGTTTCAGTTTTGAAATGTCACTAACATCCACATTGAGATTTGTTTGTCCCTCTTATATCACTTTCAATGAACTTTAGAATATATGGCTCAGAAAAATCAACAGGAAATAAAGCAATAATAAAAATATTTTTTGAACTTCTGTACCTTATATTGTAACTTTAAACCTCATATTGTATTTTTATTATGTTTTTTTGTTATTTAGATTTTTGGTCGCTTGTAAAATCTTGGAACTTTTATATGTTTCAGCCTTTTGTATTATTGTTTGATGGAAATACTGTACTGTACTGTGCCGCGCCGCACCGTACTGTAATGTAGTGTACCATACTGCATCACATTGCATCGTATTGTGTCACACTAATGATGCAAAAGGGGTTTTTCCAGAATAATATATTTTATATTACTGCATTCTAATTATTATAATTATTGAGTTATGTGTCTATCACTTTATTGTTACAGCTGGTTAGGGTGGAGCTTGTAATAATTTTATATACTACTGCATTGCTTAATCCACAATCATGCATCACAATCTATTAGCTGATTCACAATTTGTAATAATAACCTGAGTTATTAAAGTAACTATTGAAAAGCATCATTTAAACTAATAATTTAAAGTCCCATCCTCAAATAATATCAACAACTCCTGTGGAAGTAACAAAAGCAATCAAATACATACAGTGGGAAAAAAGGTACAATATTTGCCTCCAAACATTACATAATTCTCAAGTAAGTACCTAAAACTTAACACAGTAGTAAAGTAAAGCCTACTTTAGTAAATGTGCTTATTGCGCCACAGGTACTGAGTCCCTGTGTAACATTCTTTGCAAAATTATAATATTTGCAACTCAGTCACGTCTCTTGTCATGACAGATAAATTCACTGTCATGAGTTTACGGAAAACTCTTTCATTGCGCCTCTTTATTTGATATAATCCAATGAAACATAATTGAAAATACAAAATAAAAAGTGAAAAATGATATAATAACTGACTGTGAAGCACATAGTATCATTAAAATGTCCTTTACAAAACAATTTTGTCACAGCATAGAATCAAGATTTACGGTCGCTGCTGCGTTTCTTTTTCTACAATGAAATCTTTTTAGTCTGTAAACAAATTCAAACTAAGTAATGAGCCAACTGCAATTCAGCATCCGAAAGAGTGCTTTTGAATTCATGTCCCATTTGACAGCTTTTCTATGATTAATTACTCTTTTGGGCTCGTGTTGTGTGTGAATGCATGTGCTTGTGTGTATTTCTGTGTGTGTGTTTGATGATCTGAGAGTGGGAGAAAAATTAAAAGGCTGATTATTAACATGCAGCAGTGAATATACATTATAGCTTAAGGTACTATACGAAATGTTTTAATTCTGTCAACAGCTGACAGACAAAGAAGCTAGTTCTCTGTGACAAAGTCAAAATCACAAGTAAACGGAAGCTCTCTCTCCATGATTTGGGTCAAAAATGAGAGCTGTTGTGGCCCCGCTCCTGAGTCCTGGCTGCGGTCCTTGTGCCCATGAAAAAGGCCCTTTACAGAGCGCCTTCCTGTGAAAAGCGGGGGGTGGAGGGGGTGGAGGTGGGGCTTGAACATACATAAGAGGCTAAGACAGTCCGCCAGTCCAATTTGGCACAGCATCACCAGACAATTTGCCGTTCGCTTAACATATACAGGGAATGTGATTGGACCTTTACGTTCATTTAGACCCTCTTTTTCCACTCCTGACGCTTGTTAAACAATAATCCCCTTGGATCGGCCCTTCTTTTGGAAGACTGTCAGTGATGAGCACAGGCAGGTTACTCAGAACTTTATCCTTGATGTCGGATGAGGACAACGTGACCGGGATCCAGTCCCAGGGCTTGGTCCTGCAGCCTGCCTGGGACTACCTTCATCGGAACCACCATGACCTTCTGAGGAGCCCTCTGTTCCCTGTAGTCCTCTCCGTCTCCACGTACTTCCTCCTGGTTGGTATTTACACTGTGCTCGACTTGCTTGCTCCCACCTGGCCTTGCGTCAACCGCTACAGGCTCCATCCTGACAGACCCATCACCTGGCCCAATATCTGGACCACCCTTGCCGTAACCATCTATAACCATCTGCTCTACATCTTTCCCGCTGCAGTCGCCCAATGGTTGTGGAGGCCACCCACACCGTTGCCCTACGAGGCACCCACGCTCTGCAGCTTCCTTCTGGGCATCCTCGGCTGCATGGTGGTCTTTGACTTCCAGTATTACCTTTGGCACCTGCTGCACCACCGCGTACCATGGTTGTACCGCACCTTCCATGCCGTGCATCACCAGTACAACCAACCTTTCAGCCTTGTCACACAGTACCTGTCTGGCTGGGAGTTGTTCAGCGTGGGATTCTGGGCGACGATTGACCCCATCCTGCTCCAATGCCACTGCCTTACAACATGGGGCTTCATGGTCTTCAACGTCTATGTCTCCACCGAGGACCACTGCGGATACGATTTCCCATGGGCCATGCATAACCTGGTGCCCTTTGGCCTGTGGGGTGGCGCGCCCAAGCATGATGCTCACCACCAGCGGCCCAACACTAACTTCGCCCCATTCTTCTCTCACTGGGACTGGCTGGGGGGCACCCACACTGTGCCAAGTCCCTCGAGCCACGCTGCCACGGGAGAGCCAGACGAGGTGCAGGGGAAAAAAGACTAAAGAACTGGAATGAATCTCTCATTGACTCTGTCACTCTCTTACTCAAAGTGCCTCTTTTGTACCTGCTCTCAGTCCAACACAGACCACTTTCTCTCTTTTCCGTCTGTCTTTTCTGTCTTTTTGATACTATTATACCCTATTTTGATGTCTTTTCCCTAACAGAGCATGGATTTTAAGAGCTGATTATAAGTCTAACACTTGACTATCTGGTAAGTTGTTGAGAAGGACAATCTTTTATGTATGTTTGTGCAATGATAATATAGATTCTCCTGTACTGTTGTGCATTCATCTCTTAGTCAAAGAGATTTCCCATTTCATGTGCTGGTGGTAATGTCTTTATGGCATTCTCAGGTCACTTTCCACACATTTCTGAGCTCTTTTTGAGTATTTGCCGATGGTGTGATCTGTCGGAGGAATTACACACACGGTAGCACGTACATTGTCCCTCTCTCCCTCCTCAGCACTGACCCTCTCACTCACACGCATGAATAGCAGTCTTTTAGCTGCACCCCAATGATGCGTGGGCGCAATACTAATCTATCGTCCCCTCTTTAAACCAAATGCTCCCACTGGAAGAGACTCCCAAAAAAGACAATACCTTTGTGATACAACTGTGAAAATAAAAATGTTTTAATTATGTCAGGTGTGATTCTTTGATGTTTTTCCTGTGACTTTCACATTTTAGAATAAATCAAAGTCTTGTGGATGTTTTAAATTTTTTAAAAAAATGTAAATTGAATACATTTCTTATGGGGTTCTGACTACTTCATCTTTGTAGAAAAGTGTGTTGTCTTACTTATATGAGATATAACTTGCATTTCTGCTAACAAACCAACAGAGGTCCCTTTCGCTCACAAATAAGAGCAGCAAGGCAACAAACTCCATATCATGCCAAAACAGTAGCTTCTACATTGCTAACTTACACTGATAAATCTAAGGACATTTTTCTATTTGTTTAGGCACATATCTGATGCTATCACACAGGTAACAGTGTGTCACAGCACTGCGGTGGAGATCCAGTCCCACTCTGTGTGACTCTCTTTGTTTGCGTTCAACTAGTATCAACAGCAGCAGTCATAACTGGTTTGGTGTGTTTCTGCTTTACAAGGGAAATGACTGTCGCAACAGGTTGTTCTTCTTTTAGAAGCGACTGCCTGTGTGTGTGTGTCTTTGTTATAATTATTGTAGTGCTGCGGTCTTAAAACAGAATTGAATAAACAGACTTTATCCACATATTTGGTAATGGCATGAGTCTTTCTCATTATCAGCAATACATCTCAAATCACTGGAAATAATTTGGGTAGTTCAAGTAATCATCGTCAATCATCACCATCAAAAGGCTAATTTCATAAGGGGGTAACTTTATTTCACCTGGCCCTATTTCCTGTTTTTGTGTCTAAGTCAGCATGCATCTACATGATGTTAGAAAAAGTCAAATGATTGTGTTAGTCTGACTAAAACTGGACTTTTAGAATACATGCAAACATTTTATTACTGAGTTGAATTTCTTGAAGTTGGACTAATACACCTAGATAATACGGTTGGGGATCAATTTACTCTTTCATATGCTTGCCTCAGTTGGACCTGAGCTAGCCGAGGCGTTCTGCGCGCTGGGCTTTGACCTGGAAGTTGAGCAGCATAAATTCATAGAAGAAAGCCAGGAAAAACAAAAGAAGAAGAAAAGAAAACAAAACAGGACAAAGGTATTAACATACCGAGTGCAATAGCAGGAAGCACACATTTTTTAACAGAAATTGACATCTCCAAACACACCAGACTCATTTCAATTAACACTCATTTTAGCATGCAACTGGATGAATTAAGAGGTTTATTTTAACAAAACTAGAATTGGTGATTGTTGGAACAATGGAGAAATGAACCAAGATGGATTTATTTTAGTTTTATTTTGTTTCTGTCAACTTTGAATTAAGTGTGCTGGAAGATGATAAAATTACAGCTTATTTAAAATTACAGCTGGTGGGTTTGGTGAAAGTAATTTTTAGGGCTTTTTCTTGCTAAATATAAAGGATCAAAAGGTCTGTCTCTGTATGGTCCTTTTCATAATGTTGTCAGACACTTAAAATAACAATCTGAGTCTGTCAGTGGTTAAACCAAGCACTTTTAGTAGATGTAAATTGAAGGTGCACAATTTCTCATTAACGTTACAATGCAGCCTTCTCTTTTCTCTTTTGCAGTGACCTTGCTCCATACTCGACCCATTTAAAAAAAAAAAAAGAAGCTGTTCCCATTAGTTACTTGGACAAAAAATCATGTTAAAATCAGATCGAAATTGAAAAATACCAACATTAACCTTTAATATAGGGGTTAAGTTTGAACAACTGTAATTCTGCATTATCAGAAATTAACAATCTCATATGCTTTTATACAAATCTAAAAATGTTCCTCTCTTAGTCATGTGGGAACAGCGTTGTTGCAATTTACCAGAAACTTAAAGGTGTACCACATATATTGCATCAGGGAAATACCGTCTGCAACACAAACCACCACACATATATGCATGTGAAACTGCAGAAGTAAAACCACTGATACTCTTTTTCTCTAACCATAATAACAGCCAAAATATTTTATTAAAAAAAGACCTTGAAAGAACATAATTTTAAATATGTCATCATGTTAATTAGGTATAAATCAAGTTAAAGTTAAAAACGACAGGAGATGACCTAGAAAAAGTGCTTAAAATGTGTAATAATCTTAAACAATAATTTTAAACATCATTGTGACAACTATGAATATAGTTTTTCCCTGGCTTTTCTCTTTTTTCCACAAGACATTTTTGCTAGTCTTTTTTTTTAAAATTATTTTCTAAATCTATTATTATCTTGAAATTTGTGGAACATTTCTTACCAAGTTACTCGTTGCCTTTTTCCTCGTGTTTCTGTAAAACCAATTCACAAAACATTCAAAGGTTAAAATACAAATACAAAAAAGTGATTTTGCTCCAGGTTTCAATGGGTTCATAAAAATTGAGCCAATGTGCTCAGGTTTCTTAAGCAACATATGATTTCCGAACTGCTACACATCACAACCACTGTCGGCCTGTATAAATATTATTCACAGTATTCTAACTTTTCCCATGATGTTTTATCAAACCATCACAAATACAATCCACTGCATTGTTAAACACATATGCTCAGTTTGATAATGGTGTTGGTGTTTGCTCTGGTCACATTGTGGAACTGTGTAAATGTAACACAGCCAGGGAGTGGCTCAGTCCCCAACATGTGAAAAGAAGGTATTCCACTCAGAGTGCTGACAAAGGGTAAGACGACACTCACACAACAATCATTTACCTCGTGAAATGGCCTGCAGCTCAGCCTCAACCAACCGGTCATCCAACAGGAAGCTGAATCAGTTTACAGCATGTGTGCACATACCTGGGGGAGGGGGAGGACTCATAGGGCTATTGCTCCAAACACAGCAGGGCAATTACTCCTTATCATGAGATAAAAGACTGGGAGCATACCATTTGGTTTACAATAGCCCTTTATCTACATTGTATTGTCTTTGTGTAATTCAAAAAAAAAATGTGTGACTGAAACAGAGCTTCAAGTTGATTACAAATCAAGAGACAGGAGAGAAAAGTCAGCTATTTTATATATATTTATATATATAAAAAGGAAAGTTATTGTGCATCCTTCTAAGTTCTTTTTTTATTTTATTTTTTTATTTTAACTGTTTTTCTTGTCTAGTTTTGTTTTCTGTGACAGTTGTCTGTCACTCATTATATATATATATATATATATATATATATATATATATATATATATATATATATATATATATATATATATATATAAAAAATATTAAACATTATTCAATGCATTTCTTTAGCACTGTTGCAAGCAATGGTTTGATTTAAAATGTTCCCTGCCTACATTGTATTTACTGTATGTCACTCACTGAAAATAATAAAAACATAACATCTAAAAAAAAAAAAAAAAAAAAAAAAGAAGTAAAGTTTTTGTGTGTTTAAATAAATAAAAATAAATGAGAAAGCAAGCTGTGTGGCTTGTATGATTTCCGTGTTTTGGGTGAAACGTGGCGCGACACTGAAACTATTGGGAGGATGACCTGTTTTTGTCATCCTCCCAACATGTCTCATCACGCTCTGGAACATTCTTTAACCCCCTCCACTCTGACTCTCTTTTCTCTGGCTGCTCCTTCAGATAAAAGTATGGTTAACAACTCTGTAAACATTAAAATACTTGTTTGAAAAATGCATTTGCTTACTTTCTGACACTAAAAGCAGACTCAACACATTCCAGAAATTCCTCAGATTTTCACATGAGAACATTCCACAACAATGAGTCCATATCCCTCTCTGTGAGATTAAAGTACAGCCAGTGACTCGCTTGGCACAGGACTTCAACTTGATTACGCAACATTAAGAGGAGTCTCACAGAAACTGGATCTATAGCTTTTTCATTTATTTAAGAAACTATGTAACAATGGCACATATTTCCTCATTACACACATGAAAACAAACACTTAAACACATGAAGTTAAAAATGGCAGGATAAACATGTTGGCTGCAGAAACAGGCCATAAAAATAAACAGGAATAAATATTAAGGAAGTCCTGTTGTTGTTTGAGTTAACGTTATGATTCTCTTTTGTGCTGTTACTCTGCACACATTATAATTTGGCTTTTTTTATTCCTCATGTTCAGTGCAGTGAACAGGTCAGTCAAAAGTCTTATGAAAATCCACATTTTGTCCAGCCAAGAGGACCAAATGTCAGTCTTTAATAGGCCTTCCATCATATATATACTTGAAAATATGGATTCATGTTTCACACAAAACAGTTCATAATGAAGTCATATACATCTTAAAATGTCCCCCAACTATCGTCACCATCACATCTTTGATTATCTGAAATTAGCCTAATCAGCAAAAGAAAAGTTACTATTGCATGTTTCCGCAAACTACGATTTTAAGGACCCCTCACTGTGTTTCAGGCAGTATGTTAGCCCCCAAACGTGGGTGTGTTTTAGGGACCAGATGCTGTGTTTCCAGCAGCTTACCACCAAAACATGGGTATTTTTTGGGGGCCCATCGCTTTTTTGTTTTCTGCAGATCAAATGTGGCGCTATATTTTTAGGAGCTTGTCTGTGAGTTTCCAGCAGCTTTTAACCCCTAAACATGGGTGTTTTTAAGTGACCAACTGCTGTTTTGTCCAGCGGGGACAGTGTCACTAAAAGAAGTTATTATTAACTAGGATATCGCTGTTTTACATGCTGGGATTTTGCACCCAAAACTGTGAATTTCAAACCAAAAAGTATCCTCTTCCTAACCACAACCAAGTGGTTATTGAAAAGTTTCACCAAAACCACTACATAATAATAACGTGCAAATGTAACATATCTGTGGTTTGTGGAAACATAGAATGCCAGAATTTTTCAATTTTTCTTGATGATTGGGTTGCTGAGGCTACCTGGTTATGACTGATGGGCCTTATGTCCATAATTACAGACCTATCCACTGTGTCAGTGCCACAAGGTCTGTGCAGTACCCTGTTCTCATCACACCAGTGTGCAAGCACGGGCACGATGCACGATATCCCATCAAAGTCTTTCTTTGCTCGCATTTATCCACCTTATCTCTAACAGCTGCTGCTCTGCGTGTTTCCGCTATCTGACACATATGACTTGCTCTTCCTGGAGTATTTCATGGAGCTGAATGAAACTCTCATCCTCTCCACAGTCCGGCTGCTCCTGCACAGCAGAGTGTTCTTCACGTGGTTCCTGAAGTCCTCCGACACAAAGTAGTAGATAAACGGGTCTAGGCAGCTGTTGAGGCTGGCCAGGCATAACGTGGAGATGTAGAAACCGTACCCATTGTTTATCACTCCATCTTTTAGCAAAGAGTAGTGCACCACCAGCATGATGTTACTGGGGATGAAACACACCAGGAATGTCACCAGAACAGTCACGATCAGCACAATGGCTCTCTGGCGGTTCTTTGCCGCAGTGCTATCATCCATGCTGTTCCCGAGAGCTCTGAGCAGAAGAATGTAGGCCACAACGATTATGATACAAGGAACAAGGAACACAACCAAACCCATGAAGATGAAGTAGTAGTAAGGCAGCTGCACGTCGGGGAAAGGATTCAGGGGATCACGTATGATGTTAACGTCATGGCAGGTGGTGATGTTGGGGTCTTTTAGTCTGGCGGTGTGGTTGTATAGGTACAAAGGTGTGCTGGTGAGCCAGATGAAAGCCCAAATGGCAACGCAGACGCCAACAGCCACTTTGTTGTTCTTCCTCTGCTGGGACAGAGGGTGAGCCACCACCCAGTACCTCTGCACGCTGAGGCAGGCGATGAAGAGCACCGAGCAGTACATGTTCCCGTAGAAGAAGCTCACTAGTACTTTGCACAGCGGCTCTCCGTAGATCCAGTCGTTGCCGTTGAAGTGGTACGCTATCTTTAAGGGGATCCAGATGACGAAGAGCAGGTCCGCCAGAGCCAGGTTAGCCATGTAGATGGAGGACGGGTGCTTCTTCTTGGTCCGGAAGAGGAACACCCAGATGGCCATGCCATTGGCAGGAAGTCCCACTGCAAACACGATGATGTAGACAATCGGGAGGAAGACCGTGGTCAGATTGCTCTTCAATGTGTCAGAAGTTGCCCGGTCCACAACAACTTGATTTGAGTTTGTAGGGTCCTTAATCCCGATAAAACCTCGTCCTTTACCTACAATAATATGACAAAATTGAATTAAGGCTGACATGATCATTTACAAATGAATTATTCCACCAGACAAAAATACAAATTGGGAACTATTTTGGTACCTAGACATCTATCAAACAAAAATGTTAGAAATTTCCTGGGTCCTGCTTTCTAACATCATCAGTTTTCTTGTGTTACGTTATGAAATGTCCAAAACATTGCAGGAAATTATGAAAAAAGGTGACAAGGAAAATACCTAGAAATACTTTAACAAGAGGGGGGGATTATTATTAAATTATCCACAAAAAATCAAGAAGACTATATTTATGATATAATAATTTTATATTTAAAACATAATAAAATAATATGAAACAAACACACATCTTTAATTTTCAGCACTTTTTTGCATATTTTTTGAAAGAAATCAAAACAATTTGCTCAAGTTTCAAAGGGTTGAAAGTGAGAGTTCGTCATTTTTCTCAGCTTTATTTCATTATAAAATCTGCCATCTAACAAACTGGTTTAGGTTTAGGACAGTGCAAGTAATTTGAAAATGACTGTTGGCCAGTGGCGCTGTTAGGCTGTCTGAGGTCAGTACTTTTATTATTAGCCTCAGATCTAAATATAAAAGTTGAATATATTTTTAAGAACATGCACAATATATCCTCTTTTCCACTTCACAAAAAAACTACACCTGGCTTTTGTAGGTTATAAGAAAAGTTAAAATCAGCATTAACATGTGGGTCAAATGACTTTGCAGTATTCACAAGTATATTTAACCTATGGCTCTGATCAGCAGTGATGAAAATACAATTCCCGGTGAAAGCACTGATTAAGGCCCCTTTACCGGCGAGATGCAATGAGGCACCACCACAAAATATCGCCCATCTCCGCCCAAACAGCAGCAAAACATAGTTCAAAATAGTCTTCATTTAGCTGGAAAGAGAGACTGAATAAGAGATAGAAAAAAGAAGCAACCATTGAAACATTTTCACTAGCCTCCATGCTGCTTTCTATTGTATACTAACCTGTTTTCTGGCCTGTAACGTCAAACATGACACACCAGTTAAAATAACAAACACAAAGACATATTTGTCTGCTGTAGAGACGTGTGCATGGCTCTAGTCTTCCAGCAATGAAAATGCTATGCCTTTATTTAACCAGTTTTTCCACCTGTAAAAAATTTGTGCACACGTGCTAATTTTGGCAAAATAGGGTATAATTTTTTTTTAAAAAAGAGGGAAAAAAAGGCCTGAAACAATCTGTCATTTTGTTCATACTTACACTTGAATAAATGTATTTAGTTACATTACACCACTGTTGACACTGGCTATTTTTCCAAAGATAATATATATTTAATATTTTTAATTATATTATTTGTAAAGTATTCTGCACTCAATACGGATTACCAACAACTACTAATATTTTTCTCATCACAATTCATAGTGAACCCTTCAAAACCTGGATCAACATCTTTTACAAGCATTTAAATATTGGAAACCTTTTTTTTTTCAAAAACTAGGGAAAAAAGAGCAAATTGGCATTAAATGTCCTAATATATATATATATATATATATATATATATATGTGTATATTAAAACATGATGGGAAAATGACATAGCTAAAAAGAATATAAAAAAACTTGTTATTGATATTTATTGATATTTATTATTTTATATTTCATTTTAGCACTTTTTCAGGTCATTTTCTGTTTTTCTTTTGTTACTTTCCTTTCCTTTTTGATTTTCATAAGTTGAGATAATTCACTAATTATTTTTACATTTTTTTTCTTAAGCTGCTAATTCCCTTCTTTCCATGTCAAAAAAATAAGCCAATTGTCTCAGGTTTTAAAAGGTTGATCTGGAAAGTAAAAAATAAAAAAATAAAAAGTTCTTAAGGGCAAATAAGGTGCCAGAGTGCATTTTTAAAAAAGCATCTAGTTATTATATATTATATTATTATATTATATATATCTATTTTGTGCGTGTTAAAAAAAAAGCCAAAAAAAAAAACCTAAGAAGTATCCCTCTGGGCCCCCCTACTGGGGCCCAGGCTAAGCCCTAGAAACGCCACTGCCATTTGCCCTGGAGTTTTTCCATAATTTTCATTTTATGCTAAAAGACTGTATTAATTAATGACAGAGTAATGTGTAAATATACTGTGCCCCTCACACAAATGACAATAAAACTAAAAACTATATCACTGAAACTATATCACAAAGGCAAGTAACATTTTTCCCCTTGTGTTACGACGTTAGAAACACGATATTTGTATTAATAATTAATCTTGATATAAAGTATTTCCTCACGTCCTCATTTCCCAACTCTCCCGTGTATCTGGCAGCTGACCACCACCTTATGTCAAAAACTATCTCGTTAAAAATCCTCTGTAATGATGAAGACAATGTTTCCATAAATTTATCTTAATATATTCAAACATTAATTGGGTAGATCTGTGTTAAATCTCTCTTAGTATCAGACTCAAGTGTCTCATCTGGGTCGATATTGGAGCTCGCGAGCTCCTCGAACAATAAACTTCCGGTCTTACCTGAGGCATCTGTGGCAGAAAAGCAGAAGGAAATCAACAGCAGCGTCAAAAACCGAGTTACATCCATGTCTGAGCAGTTCACAAGCGCTCAGATCCAGTATGTGTGACAGTCTGCCTCCAACTACTTCTTATATGTCGAATTACACCAACAAGTACACTCTTCAAGGGCACACCCCGAGACTACCTGTTTGTACGCTGCCTGCGTCATCAGAGCCCCGCCCACCCTCTTTGCTCTATGGAAGTTTTCCAGCACAAAAAAATAAAATAAATAAAAAATAGTAATAATTACGGAAGCCCTAAGCGGACGTGTTTTTTTTTTTTTACAAGCCGTTTTCTCGATATAATGAGATATTATCTCGTTATAACGAGATATTATCTCGTTATTTCGAGAAAACAGAGTTTGTTTTCCCGAGATATTATCTCGTTATCTCGAGAAAACGAACTTTGTTTTCACAGTTCGTCTGCACATACCAAAAAGCACCGGAGCAACAGTATTTTTTCAGTATTTTTTTCTGTATTTTTTAATAATACAAATATTATTAAAAAATACAGAAAAAATGTAGAGAAAACTACACTTTTTATAATTATATGTTTAAAAATATGTTACAGAAAAAAAAGATATATATTTGCACTCTCTTTTTTCTTGTTTTTGTTTTTTAATTTCCTTTTCGGTTTGCTTGTTTTCAGATTATTTTTTTGATAACATTTTACTTATTTCTTGCCCATTTTTGGGCCATTTTTGTTAAGCTGCTCATTGGCTTCTTCCCATTCACTCACGTTTCAAAAGGATAATGAAACATGGGGGGGAAAGGCAATGACCAACTTGACAAGAAATGTCACAGAAATGCCAGGAAAATAGTAAAAGGTGACAAGAAAATGAGCTGAAATTTAGTTTAGGGGAGGATTTCTCAAAAAATATTCAAAATGTAGAAAAAATGTCCACAAAACTATATTCAGAATTATAAAAGTGTACAATGGATGGATTCAAATGTAACATATTTGTCAGATAAACACTCATTTTGGGAACTCTGTTCCAGCACAGTTTTACCAGATAAGTTTCCAGATTAGTAATGCTGTTTACGCTGAAGTCCTACCCTGTCTGTGCTATTCAAATTAAAAATAGAATCAGATAATGTGTGCTTCTTTCTGGGTGGCAGGAGTGAAAATGAGTCATCCTCAGCATTGTTGTGTCATGATTTCTGAATGATAAAGGCAGTATAATTACAGGATGATTTTTTTGTTTTACCTGGGCAATTATTATGTTTTCTGGTTGCAGATTTGTTTTTAATTTAATCTGTTTCAATATTAATTTTACATATTTTTTTCTTTGTGACTTTTGATAGTCATTGCTGATAGTTGTTTAGTTTTGTTGAATTTGTTGCTATCATATGTGTATTTCCCTTTGGCCCACTGAATGTGAATCCAGGGCATTGCTTAACATTTGTGCCAAATCCTTATGGTGTTCTTGAGATATCGTGTTCACTATATTACAATGACCTTGACCTTTGAACTATGACCACCAAAATGTCATCAGTTCATTGTTGAGTCCAAGTGGACATTAGTGCCAAATTTGAAGAAATTCTCTCAAGGTGCTCTTGAGGTATTGCGTTCACAACAATGGGACGGATGAACAGATAAAACATAATGCGTGCGGCCTCAGCTATCACCGCTGCAGAGGCATAAAACAGAACAGCCTACTGCAGTAAAAAAAGACCATCATCACAAAAATTTAGCTTGTAGATGTATAACATATCCTGAGAGCCCACAACCAGGTTCAAAACATTTCATAAATAATATTACTTCCCATAACAGGAAAGAGAATATATCTGAGACTTTTAGAAATTAAATATAAGACTTTTTTAATACCTTTTAAGACCTTCTTTAGGGAAACGAAGTACAATGCTTTTTGAAACTTTTCAAGACATGAAGACCGTGTGACAGGCTGTAAGTTGTACCTTTACTTTTATTGGCAAACTTTAAAATATACTTATGCAAATAAAAATGATTAGTACAAAAACACACTCGATATACACATACATTATGCCAAGCTTGTGTCGTACATCATGCTAAACCAGGGTCTAAATCTCTTCATGGCACATCAGAACACTGACGAGAGAAAATCATAGCGTGGACTTTAAAAAAAAAATCAGATACATGAAAAAAACAGACCAAAGTTCAATCATTTATGTCTCAAGGAAATCCAATAAAACTGCAGAAGACTGCATCAAGCAAAGTGCATTAAATATCAGCTGTATTACCAAAAATATTTACAAAAAAAAAAACAACAACAGTAACTTAGATAGCTCAAAGCTTCAGTGAGGTACAAATTTCCTCCAGAGACAGAAAAAGTCGCTGTAAAGAAATCTCCGATTTGAGAATTAGCTTAAAAAAACGAACGCAGCACTAGCACTCGGTGCTCTGAGTGTTCCCTGAATTGGACGTATACGTGCTGCTCTTCTTGGAGTACTTGAGGGCGCTGAAGGAGACCTTCTTCCTCTCCACTGAGCGCTCGCTCCTGCAGAGAAACGTGTTCTTGACGTGCTCTCTGAAGTCCTCGGAGATGAAGTAGTAAATGAAAGGGTCGATGCAGCTGTTGAGACTGGCTAAGCACAGGGTGGTGATGTAGAATCCGTACAGCGTGTTGCTGGATCCACCTAACAGGAGGATGTAGTGCACCAGCAGCATGATGTTACTGGGAGTGAAGCACACTAAAAACATCACCAGCACAGTGATGATTAAGACGATGGCCTTTCGTCGCCTCTTGGCGATGGTGGGGTCCGCCATGCTGTTCCGGAGAGCCTTGAGCATGAGGACGTAGGATATGATGCACACAATGGTGGGAGCCACAAATCCAAATGTCCCCATCGTCAGGAAGTAGCCCGCTGCTATTTTCTTCTGGCTGGGCTTGGTGACATCATGGCAGGTGAGGATGTTGAGTTCTCTAACACGGACCTCCTGGTCGTACAGGTAGAGCGGGATGGTGAGAAGCCAAACCACCACCCAGATTGTTACGGAGAGGGCGACAGCCACTTTGTTGCTCCTGTGCTGCTGAGAGAACGGCTGGATCACGGCCCAGTAACGCTGGACGCTTATACAGGCAATGAAAGCGATGGAGCAGTACATGTTGCTGTAGAAAAACGCCACCAGCACTTTGCACAACCCCTGTCCGTAGATCCAGTCGTTGCCGTTTAAGTGGTATGCTATCTTTAAGGGGACCCAAATGACGAAGAGCAGGTCAGCCAGAGCCAGGTTGGCCATGTAGATAGAAGATGGGTGCTTTTTCTTGGTCCGGAACAAGAATACCCAGATGGCCAAGGCATTGGAGGGAAGTCCCACAACAAATACGATGATGTAGATGATTGGGAGGAAGATGCTTGTGAGGCGACTGCTCAGGAAGTGTTTGGCCTGGGAGCTGACCAACACGCCATCGCTGGTCTCTGTAGAGGGGAAGCCTCTATTATCTGTTTCATATGAAAAGCAGAAGTGCAACAAGTTTGAAATAAATACAGGAACATTTTACAAATTTAGATAGAGAGACAGAGACAGCTTTATTTATCCCAAATGGGCAATTCTGTTTACAGTCGACCAGTCGCATAAAACAGTAAAGACAGTATAAAACACACACAGTCAACAGCAGCATTCAAACATAGCCATGTCGGCGCGACAGACTGACAGATGGAGAACCTGAGCATAGCAGCAACAACACATACTGTAGATCACTGCGTGGGCAAAAGACTCAGCCATAAAGCTACCCAACACATACCGTGACAAGAATAAAATAAATAAATACATAAACCATGCTGCTCCCAAGATTTACTGCACTGACCCTTATGACCATAAGTTACTGCTGTCAGCAGCATTTAAAAGTCTGATGGCGGAAGGAATAAAATAATTCGAATATCTGTTAGTTTTCCTTAGAGGGGCAAGATCCAGAGGGGATCAAAGAGAATTCACAAGAGAGATCATGGTCAGACTGACTAAATTTGCCCTCAAGTGAAGCTCAGATATACTCAATCAGTGGTGAATTAAGTTTTCAGACCTTTAAAGGGGTAGTTTGGATTTTTTTTAAAGTGGGGTTATATAAAGTACTTATCCAAAGTTAATGTATTACTGCAGAGGTCAGTCAGCATACCCCAAGTTTGGAGAGGCAGGCTGGAGTCTGACATGGAAACTAAGCAATGTACTGCTGTTGATGGGTGGGGGTCAGCAAAAAAAAAAAAAAAAAAAAAAATATATATATATATATATATATATATATATATATATATAATATATCTATCTATCTTTCTATCTATATACTTATAACAAAACTTAAGTAAAATAAAGTGTTTTCGCCACCAAAAAGCTCTCGTCAAAGCTGCCAGACTGCATTAAGAACAACAGTAATTTTAGCTAAATATATAAGCTGCATAAGCTGCTTCAAACAATTTGTTAGTTTTTGTGTTGTTGTGTGATTTTGGCGAAATATGAACTAAACCTTTTAAACAGCAAAGTCAAACAAGAACACAATCACATGAACTGTTCAAAGCCAGCAGTAGACGAGCAGCTCCTGTGTTCAACAAGCTCAAATCACTGTTTTTCTCAATGAAGTCTCGCTTTGAAGAGAGTGAGATAGTGAAAATACTATTAATATAGTGCTCACTAAAACTGACATTGAGATTTCTAGGTGGGATTTTTTTTATGTGGCTAAAATACATTTTATTGCTGGACTGCATTCACAGCAGTACACTGCATTCATGTTGCACTCAGGCCTCTTTCTCCAAACTGGGGGCGTGCCAACTGACATTTACTGTTAATAATATACTGTCTATGGACAACTTTCAACCCTACAATAAGAAAAAAAAAGGAAAAATAAGGGACTATCCCTTTAACACTTTGAAACTGGATATATATTTATATATATTTATAATGATCAAAATTGCACGTTTGAAATTATGTTACAAATTGTTATGATTTTAAAGTAGTTTTCCAGGTCATTACCTTGTTGTTGTTGTTTTTTTTAAACTGACTTTTTTTTGTTTTTAAGGTAATTTTCTTGTACTTCTTACTAATTTCTTTCTTTAGTTGCTCGCTGCTGTCTTCTCATGTTTTGAAAGAAATTGAGCTAATTTGCAAAAGTTTCAAAGGGTTAACCAAAGCATTGTTGAAATGTAACGTTTCAATGTATCCGCCACATAATGTGCAAATGTTTGTGGTTTTGCAGAAACTTGTGCAACATTTATTCTGTTGATTGTTTTGTTCATTTTTACTAAGATTTTTGGACTGTCTTGCACCATAGGAATAAAACATATGAATATTTTACTGACTGATTTCACCAACTTACTGAGTTTATTTAGATTAAGAAGGTGTAGAATTTTCTCCATACATAAAGGAACATTTAATCCTCCAGTTTCATACATTACATTCAAAATCAACACATCTGGAATAGGGGTCGACCACTATTGTTTTTTGGGGGCTGATAACAATACAGATTATTAGTAGTTAAACAATAACTGATATTTGGAACCAATATGCATTTACAATAAAAATGAAAAGAATTTGGAATATAACAAACTCCAACACAAAACTTTATTTAAATGCCTTTAGCAAACATTTAATCAAAACTGAACCTTTCAACATCATACACAGCATGTTCCCAGCATTTATTTTGTAATAAAGTCAAGTGAAAATGTAAATAAAAAAAGAAATAAAAATAGCTCCCTGAGGTTTTAGTAAGAGTTCCTTCCATGCTGACACTTTATTTGCACTTTTTAATTATTTAGTTTTATCAGCAATCATTAAAATAAAATGCCAACACAGATAATCTTCAAAATGCCAGATATCATCCCAAATAATCAGCCAGGCTGATAATCAGTTGTTCCCTCACCTAGATGTAAATTATTTCACTTACAGGAAGGGGATAAAAAAAAAAAAAGAATAAAAACAGTCATGTGTAAAGTAACTAAAGTTATCAGATCAATGTAGTGGAGCTAAAAAATACTATTTACGGAGTAAAAAATAAATTTCCCTCTGAAATGTAGGCTAGTAGAGGTATAAAACAGCATAAAATGTCAGTACAAGTACCTTGAATTTGTACTAAATTAGGGTGCAGTAGTAGAGTCAGTGTTTTCTGCTTTGTGATACTTCATTGTACCACTGGACTCTTTCAGCTGTGAGCACTTTGACCTTCTCTCTACTTCCATTTCGTCTTGTGAACATGACTCATCTGCATTATAACTATCCGCTTTACATAAAAACTTTGTTATAGTGTGATCAAACTACCTCTGACAAACTAATCCAACCTATAGGAACCCAAAAACCAAACACGCAGGGCATACATTCGACATATGCTCTACAATAAAGCGCTCTGTGGATCCTTATCATATGTTATCTGAATGTTCAGACAATTACAACCAACAGATATGAAAAAAAAGAACTGAAACGTTACCTGTGGACAGGCAGCTGTGCACGCAACATAAAAACAGGAACAGGTGAAGCCATGGCGTCCTCACGGCCATGACCGCAGAGAGTAATATGCAGTATGTGCCGGGTGTGTCTGCTCCGCTCTATGTCGGTGTTTAAACTGGCATGTCTTCTTCACCCAGACGTTTTACACACCTGCGTGATGTCACCGTGTCCGAGTCACATGGCCGCGCCTACGCAGGGCAGGTTCACGTGCTGTTGGGAGGTATTAAAGATGCCTTTTTGTCACAAAGGCAATTCTAGGTTGAGGTTTTGGGGGTTAAATTAGCCCTAAGGGACTATTTGGTGCATTTTACGCGCTTTCCCTTTTTTCATTTTTTGGGTATAATTTTGGATACGTTCATGCATATGGCATACATTTTTGGCAGGATTATGTATTTTTGTTTAATCTTAGAATTTCCAGCTCAGCTCCAACAGTAAATCTAAAATACACAGCGGACACTAAATTGTTACATCTAGTGCAAAAGATGCTCCACTTAAACCCATTCAAAGTGCAAATTTTGATCCCATAGCCACCGAAGCATTAAAATATCCTTTTTTTTTTTTTTTTTTTTTAATTTCTGGTTGTCATCCTGGGCTTTTGCTTAGCAATTTGTCATTTTTACGATTTTCAGTGTATTTGGCATATGGAGAAAATACATGCTATTTCCACTAGGTGCACTGTCACCATCAGTGTTGCTGCTTATCACTGACATATCCCAGGCTGTGGTGAAAAGAAAGAAACACAGTGGCATCATGAAAAAAAGTACTGATGTTAGTTTAAAAAAAAACTGATTTTGAGGCTCGCATTTTGTGTGCAGAGGGGTATGAATGTGAGTATTTGACACCACACAAAAAATAATAATGTATAAAAATCAGTGTTGCTGCTGGTCATTGACATACCCTTGGCTGTAATACAAAAAAAATCTACTTAGTTTGCTGCATATTGAAAATAACTCATTTTTTGTGGGGGTTTTTTTAAATCTAAAAACATAGTGGCATCATGAATAAACCTGGCATTTAAACGGTTACAATTCTGAAAATTAATGAATATTTGATAATTATGATTAGTACTGATATTGGTTAAAAAAAGAACCCAATTAAAGTAGAAATTCATATTAATGTATAATATTTTTTCCAAGCTTGATTATGAAAAGCACATTTTGTGTGCAGAGTGATATGAGTGTGTGTAAGGGGTTGATATTTTTCTGACAAAATTGAAAAAACATTTCCCACATGCAAATGAAGCGAATGTTTTTGTTGGACGGGCTGCAGCAGGAACAAGTTGCAGCAGGTTTCAAATGAGACAAGTGCCCTCTGCAATGATCGACTTGAGGTATTAGTACTTTACCTGTTTTCATTTCATGCTACATCACACTACATTTCAAAGGCTAATATTGTACTTTTTACTCTGCAACAATAATTTGACACATTTTATTACTTTACAGAGATTATTTATTCAAAATATATATCAGTTAATGATTTATGATATATTATTACGGATTGAATTACTCAGGCTAATACACAGTAGTTTAAATTAGCCCATTTAAGTGATTAACAAATATAATGCATCAATAATAATAATCTAGCAATATATACTGTATATATGCTGCTCTGAAATTGGCCATTCTACATTTTTCTTTCTGTATTTGCTTTTTCTTTTGTACTTTTACATCAGTACAGTATGAATTTGGAACTTTTACTTGCAACAAAGTATTTTTACACAGTACTGCTGCTGTTACTAAAAAGATACATCTTCCACACTGACTTCAGAATACATGTCATTTATAAAAAACAAGCATAATAGGACCAACAGGAGCATTTCCTTAAATATAATTAAGATCACGGCTGGGCCCACTTCTGTTTTCTCCTTCATTACCTGTGACCTTATGAAGAATGCAGAACAGAAGCTACTTCATGCCTTTATATGTGAAAATATGCACAAGGGTGAGTGTGTGCAGCCTGTGTGATGCAGCGTGCTATTATTAAGTGCAGTGTTAGAGTTTGGTTACTGTGTGGTTGCCCAAATAGACGCGTCTTTGTTCACTGTTTCCTAATGATGAAAAACGTGCGTTGTGTCATCCATCATGCAGACTGTCCCAGTGTGACCCTCTGTTTTATGTTCTTGATCAGAATTTGAAAAATTGTGATTGGCAATTTTTTATTTTTTAATTTTGTGATTTGACAGTATCATAAGAATATTGAAAGAAAAATAAGACTGCTTCAAAGAAGTGAAATAAACTACAGAATAGCCAGCTGTGTTGGCTGGGATTGATATTCAAGTGCTATTTATTCAGTCAGTAGTTCCTTTGCACTATGACAAGATTTCTGATTATGTGAATAGTACACAGTGAGAAAGTGGTAGTTGAGGTCAGATTCTATCCTTCAGGTTACCTTTAATTAACAGAACAGTGGCGCTATCTGCTGGAGGAGAAAAGAACCTGAACAATGGTGCAACAGCCTCATATATGATACACTTTAAGTACTTCACAATTCCGACCAACAGAGAGCAGCATGAAACAAATATGCATTGGTTATCTTTAAAACACTATTACAATATTATATTCAGAGACCAAAAGTGGTAACAAAAAAGGTAGTAAAAATATATTTCTGAGTACAAAGTAAAACACGAATGACAGCTTTGCAAAGGTGAAACATAAGTGCTTTGAAATACGCTTTTTAGCAAAAAATACATATTGAAAAATACACAAAAAGACAAAATAGAAAGCAATTTGCTTCCATTAAATGTAATACCAACATGTTATCTTGCAGTTTATACGCTCTTACATATATACAGTGCAAAAATAAAAGCATTTCATAGTATCAAATGTTCAGCGACATTGTTCTAGAAAACACATTCTTATCTAATCTCACTTTCTTCCTTCCTTCTGTCCGTTTTTTACTTTATTTATAAGTCCAAAGGCATGTGCGTCTGCCATGGCACATTGTTATGAAACCAAGAGTTTTAGGTATTTCTTTTGGCATGATAGGTTGAATTATCCTCCCCTTATTTTAATCAGGAAATAATATACAGATAGATAAACTCTGCAGATTAACTCTGTGCTCTTTAGCTGCTTTTACTCGGCCTTCATAATAAAATATTTCTTAAAATCACAGGTAGGAGTCAGTTAAGTCACTTTGAACGGTTAACTTTTAAATGTCAATTAACTGCCGAGAAGATTTCTAACCATTTACACGTCAGTCTACAGGTTCATTTTTACTCCTTGGTTAACTGCAGTAAATCTGAACCGGGCTAAGTAGGAGCTAAAGTTAGTTAACTAGTGTTGCAAATTCTGCAATTTACAGCTAATAATGCCATTCTCACCCAACAACGTTGCTTTGGAAATATTGTGCCCATCCTCCAGTTATCCCCAAGCTCACCACATTGAGCAAGCAGTTCAGTTTTGAGCTGCAAAGCCCATTTGTTTACTGTGCTCTCACTGTTACCATGGTCGCCGCTGTTAGCACTGTCAGCATGTCTTGTGATGCTAACATAGTCAACAATGCTATAGGGATTTTGTGGTCAAAATGAAGGTGTATACTGATTGGGTCAAACTGGAATGGGCATTATTTCCTGTAGCAATGTGCTCCGGCACCTCGGCAGCTTTACCAGCTGATTGCCTAATGAGCTTCACCTCAAAGATTGGGCGATGGGTATTACACTTAGTTGCTATCACAGTGTTGAGGTATACCAGGATATACCAGAGTATATGAGTGAGGGTATACCAGAATAGACTACGGTAGTAGTAGTTTATTTTTGGGCCATTTATGGTATAAGACTTATATATATATATATGACATATATTTATATACCGTATAATTTTCAAGATTGGTATGAGGATATGGAAAATTAGATACTGCCCAAGCCTAATGGGCATGTTTTCACATGTTAATGTGTCAACAAAGCAAACAGAACATAAAAGTTAAGACATTTATGTCACAAACATTCAAATATCACCACCTTTAAATGGATAGCGCTTTGGAATGTGGTGCTAAAGCTCACTGAGGCAATGGAGCACCGCAAACAAAATGCCACTTGTAATAGACTTCCTTTGTTTCTTAAAAAATAACCACTTAGTTACTAGTTAATGGGTGTCGGCCTATCAAAAGCTAAATTAACCAAAATGGACAAGCCTTAATGTCTGCTTCATGTGAGTCTATCAGACCAGAAGCTTCTTGTACTGGCTGTTGAGGTTTGCTTGAAAAGAGTCTGTTTTGGTGACTGAAGAGTTTATTGTGGAGTTCTCTGTACGGCCAGATTTCAGAATTGTTCTGCTGCTGGATCGGCATGAATTAGAGGACGAATGGCTGCTGCTGCTCCCCCTTACAATCTTCTTACACCTAAGCGCACTGGACAGCTGTCTCTGGCACTGTGATGATCCAAAGTAGTACACCAGAGGGTCCAGGAGGCAGTTAAGACTTCCCAAACACATAAAGACCAGATAGACTGCGTAGGAGCCGTCGGGGGTGTCCTGGCTCATCTCGACGCCCTTGTTGAACTGCAGGTAGTGTGCCAGGAGCAGACAGTTTGTGGGTGTAAAACACAGCAAGAACATCACCAGCACAGTCAGAGCCATCACCACAGCTCTTGTTCTTCTGCGTGAGCGACCTGGAACCCCGCGTGGGACCCTGCTCAGCGACCAGATCACCCGAGTGTAGGACACCACAATGACGATCAGAGGCAGGAAGAAGAGGGCGCAGCACAGGGTGATGAAGTAGATCTTGTAGTGCCCAATTAGATCGTGCGTGCGCTGGATGTCATGGCAGGTGGTGATGCCCAGTTCTTCCAGGTGAAATGTTTGGTCAGAGAGGACAAGGGGCACTGAACCAGCGCAGGAGAGAACCCACATTGCTATGCAGGCAATGGTTGCATTCCTCGGCCTTCTCCAAGCCAGAGAGTCGATGGGATAGACGACAGCTAGAAGCCGGTCCACGCTGATGCACGCTATGAGAAGAACAGAGCAGTACATGTTCCAGTAAAAAGCTGCAGTGACCACGCGGCACATGACAGGGCCGAACATCCAGTTGTTGCCAGCAAAGTGGTAGGAGATCTTGAAGGGGAGCAGCGTGGCAAAGAGGAGGTCAGCGCAGGCCAGGTTCAGCATGTAGATGGCGGCCGGCTTCTTTGGACGGATCCTCCGAGCAAAGGCCAGCACGGCACAGATGTTGATGGGAACGCTAATGAGGCAGACCAGCGTGTAGAAGGAAGGGATGAGGACAGTGGACACGGGGCCCGTTAGAAACAGCAGCGCCTCCTCAGAGATGTGCGTCCTGATGACTGTTGTTTCATTCCGCACCCGACCAGTTTTGTTCAGTGTGTAATCATAATCAGGGTCATCAGGGTCTGGTATCGGTTCAACCGTGACTGAGCGGTCTGAAGCGGCAAAGGTCCTCCCTATTGCACTGTCTGGAGAGAGAAAAGAAATGTGTCAGGGTGAAAGAATGTTTAATCGGGGTATTCCAAGATAGATTTATTATCTATGTAGAGATTTTTATTATAGAGCAGAAAAAAACCTGTTGATAAATCGACAGAAAATAAAATGATTGTTTTTGATAATCGATTAATCTTATAAGATTTTTGTTTTTTTTAAACAAACATGCCAATAACTTAGCGTTGCCAGATTCTCAAATATGAATATTTGCTTAAAAAAAACAAAAACATTTTATTAAATTTAATTTCTTATCTCAGTATAAGACAAAAAAAAATAATTTGCACGTGTCAACTTGAGCCATATAAAACTATGCTGGGTTGGAAAATAAATACATAAATTAACAATAAAAAAATTAAAATAATCATAATAATAATATATCAGAATAGTAGCAGCCTAATTAATAATAAAAATGGTTTGAACACACATTGAAAACATTACATCCTTAAATTAATGAGTGGACTTACATGTAAACAAAAAACGATGGACTAGTTTAATAATAATAATCAAATCAAGTTTTTCAGTCATTTTGTCAGCAAAAATCGTGGGGGAAAAGTACAGTATTCACCTATCATAGCTTCTTAAAAAAAATATATGTTATTCGAGGCTTTGTGTTTTTGCTAACTGAATACATTTTTAATGTGAAGTTTTGGTTGGACAAAACAAGACGTTTGATGATGTCACCTTGGGCTATGGGAGGTAATGATAGGCATTTTTTTTACACAACATTAATCAAACAATGAACTTTTTTTAGATCTCTCTTTTATTAATCTGTTTTCAGTCTATAATTCTTTATAATAGAGCTACAATTAACGGTTTTTAAAAAAGATTTACTGTAAAAGGTGACGTCATCTACTGCGTTTTTTGTTTGAACAAAATGTCAAATAAACTAAAGATGTTCAATTTACTACTATTATTATTATTACAACAACAGCAACACACACACACACACACACACACACACACACACACACAAAATCATCATATTTGAGAGGTTTGGACCTGACTGTTTACTTGACAATGTTGCGCTTTATGTTAACTTTATATTTTACTTTACATTATAATCTATTTTACAAATACTTTAAACGATTTTATATCTATCATCAAATTGATTTGCTTAATAATTTTCTATTTTCAGGGTTATCATACTGTAGCCAATAGGCTACAGCATTAGAATTGTTCTATAATATTTTACTGTACAAAGTTACACATCTTTCTTAAGAAACTTGTAAAAATCTTGTTTAAAACGTTGTTTTACACAGAAACTTGAAATCTTCTTACCGTTGCTCCTCCTTGCAGCCGAGGCAGCACGCGCACACACCAAAACCAACAGCAAAATTTTGACACACACCGAAAACATGTTGCCGCCGAAAAATGAAGTCTTCAAACTAGGAGAGAGAGTTATAAAATATCTTTGGATAATCCGCGTTGAGGCTCTCCGTGCGTCTCGTGCCTCCTCCGCTTGTTTCTGTTGCTGGTCACCGTCCGGTGAGTGTATCATAGAGTTGAGTTTCCGCCCACAGTCCGGAGGGTCCGGAACGCCCCCGTCCACTAATCCACTGCAGCCTGCACGCGGAGACATTCCTGCGCTCTGATGTCACTTTTCCCGTCACACAGCAGCAAAATTCAAGCAAAACTTTAATGTTTTGAGCTCTAAATGCACCATAACAGGAACAGGTAATTGGGAAAACAAAGTTCTGTTTTATTATTGTGATTCTGCTGAAAACCGGTGAGACTGCAAACAAGAAAATTACAATTGATAATGCTGAGAGCAAATATGAACCAGACCATCTCACTACAGCGGCAATATCCCATTTTAATGTATTTATTTTTCAACGTTTTATAGATATTATTATAGTATCATGAACTCTGCCGGCCATGATAAACACGAAGTGAATATCTGATTTTGTGGCAGTCTTACTTTCATGTATGCACTGAAGATGTGAAAATTCTAAACACTTGCAGTATGCTTTACACTACAATATGAAAGTATTTGTTTTAACTTTAAAAAGTCAGTATCTGGGCTGCCTTAAATTTATCTAAAACAAGTTGAATCATCACAAGTTTTTTTTTTTTTTACAGTGTAGGATCAAGGATCAACATGACACTGATGGACTTTGATCAACATTAACGAATGATCCAGGATCAACATGGCAGTAATGGTCCTGGATCAACAACAGTAAACCAGCAAATCTACAGCTCAGTGGATATATATATATATATATATATATATATATATATATATACACACACAAACACACACATACATATATATATACAGTTTTTAGGTCATTTTCTTGTTTGTTGTTGTTTTTTCAGCTTTTTGACTAATTTCTCACTCATTTTTGGACTGTGTCTCCTTAAATTTCTTGTTATCTTTTCCCCATGTTTTTGACAGAAATCAAACTGATTTGCTGTAGTTTCAACAGGTTAAAACTAATTAATAAAGGCAGCGTTTGCTCAGCACTGTTTGATGATATGCACGATACAGCAGTTTCCTCCCTGCAGTTATAAAGAAACAGTTATGATTGTGGTGCGAATTCAAGTGGAGAGCGATTGTTTTGTGGTTTCTAATTGTCTCTTTGGATTTGGGGATAAAAACACACTTTTAGGGGAAGAACAGCCAAACAAACACAGCATTAGTGTGTGACGTGAGTCCCTGGAGATGCTAAAGTGCTTCCTGTGTTTGTAGCAGTTGCACCAGAACAGATAAACAATGAATTGCAGAAAAACAGTTAGATTACATATTTTAGAACAGGTTTTGGATGATGAACACGATTCGTTTGACCTTATGTGAAGAGTTTAGAGCCCAAATTTTTCATTTTAACTAAACCAAATATGTTTTGGGAAGTGCATCATGATGTTCTCAGGATATAGCAGCTGTCCTGACTGTCTCCTTTTTTGTCCATGTGGTTAAATTCTTTGTTTACTTGGTTCTGTAAACTACATGCTCAGACTTCCAGGAGGTCATGTGATATTTATTAACTTGTTTTTTGCTTCTGGGGAGACAGTTCCCACTGCTTATGGTGGGGATCAAGGTTAAATATTGCCATGTTAGCGTTCACTTGTGGCGTCTACAACTGTAGCTATCAAGCACTGACAAGAGGACAGGAGATAAGACCTGAAAACAAAAAAAAAGTGTCACTGTTGGAAAGAGAGAAGAAAAGTGTTGGGTACTTTCTCTGTGTGAGATGAAAAGAGGGGCCAGGATGGGGTGGGAGTTGTCTGACTCATTCATCCTCAGCTTTATATCCAGTGGGACTCAGTATCTGAGCTCACAGACAGACAGACTAAACCCATTTCCTCCTAAAAATATTTGTCACAATGACCTGTTTCTTATTTTTAAAAACAGTTCTTTTACATATCCAATGATGACACTGAAGTTCATCTGAATTATCAGATCCTATAATACTTACACGGGTCTTTAGAGATATACTGTGCAGGATTACATACATTTTTCATACATTATAATTATTTTTTTTAGCATTTACTGTTAGCTCATTTATGTGTTTGTTTTTTGTATTTTTACTTTTCTTTTGCCTTTTTCTTGTAACTTTTTACTGTCTTGTTAAGTTGCTCATTGCATTCTTCCCTTGTTTTTGAAAGAAATCAAGTAAATTCGCTCAGGTTACAAAGAGTTTATATATCATTGTAGCCACTTTAAATTCTTTCATGAGAGAAAGAGCAGCTGGACGCGATGTCTACTTCAGAGGTTATGTTGTTCCTGCTGCGTGCTCGGTTGGCCGTGAACTAACAAGAACTCATTCCTTCTCCTGGGAGGAGGCAGGATACAGACTGTGGGAGATTAGGGCCAGAGTGAAGTCAGTGGCACAGCTCCAGGCCAGTGTTTCAATTCCTGTTGTTTTTCTGTATCCACTCTCGCACATTTCATTGTACTCTGGGCATCGTCCAGCCAGAATGAGCTGTGAGCTCAACAATGGGTTGTCCAACTGCCGAGGAAAGAAAAAGACAAAAACATGGAGGGGAACAATGACATGTCCAAAGGGCTGTTCCCAGTCAAAGTCTGAAAAAGTGTCTCAGCAGGTCAACAGAGATCCCTAAATCCACAAATATCTGGCTGCCATTCATTCCTTAAAAGGAGGTTAGACTCCAGGTTTACCACGGTGTGTGTGAAGATATACAGAAAGAGACAGAGAGATGCAGCGTCCCACACACAGAAGCTCAGATTTTATCATCTGGTGTATGATTCAGAACTCTGCCGGCCATGATAAGCATGAAGTGAATATCTGATTTTGTGGCAGTCTTACTTCCATGTATGCACGGAAGATGTGGAAAAAAAATTCTAAACACTTGCAGTATGCTTTACACTACAGTATGAAAGTATTTGTTTTAACTTTAAAAAGTCAGTATCTGGGCTGCCTTAAATTTATCTAAAACAAGCTGAATCATCACAAGTTTTTTTTTATTTTTTACAGTGTAGGATCCAAGATCAACATGGCACTGATGGACTTTGATCAACATTAACGAATGAGCCAGGATCAACATGGCAGTAATGGTCCTGGATCAACAACAGTAAACCAGCAAATCTACAGCTCAGTGGAAAATGTGACAAGAAAATTACCTAAGAATTAGTTTTTCAAAAAGGGGGAGGAAAGGCAAAATTATTTAAGAAAAAAAGTTCAGAAAACCATGTGATTATAGTCATGTTAAAATAATATATATATACACACACACACACACAGTTTTTAGGTCATGTTCTTGTTTGTTTTGTTTGTTGTTGTTTTTTCAGCTTTTTGACTAATTTCTCACTCATTTTTGGACTGTGTCTCCTTAAATTTCTTGTTATCTTTTCCCCATGTTTTTGAAAGAAATCAAACTGATTTGCTCTAGATTCAATGGGTTAAAACTAATTAATGACGGCAGAGTTTACTCAGCACTGTTTGATGATATGTACGTGATACAGCAGTTTCCTCCCTGCAATAATAAAGAAACAGTTATGTTTGTGGTGCGAATTCAAAATACCTCACCTCTAATATGAAAATATTATATGTGTGAAAATATGAAAACCACAGTCAGCAGTAAGTATAGGATGCATCAGTGTGCATGTGTGTGTGTGTGTGCGTGTGCGTGTGTGTGTGTGTGTGTGTGTGTGTGTGTGTGTGTAAGAAAATTCTTCTGAAAGAGGAAGTGTGGGTTTTTCTTCCATCAGACAGATGAAAGTGTCTGATGTTAAATAATCTATTAAAGAAAGCAGCATTTTTAAAGCCACTTCTTTAACAGCATGTCTCAGCATGCATAGATCAAAATTTAAGGGACCTTCAGAATTTAAATTCTGGGTTCTTTAGAGAGGTTAAAGGGAAACTTTAGGATTTTTTAACCTGAACTCTATATTCCCATATTTTATGTTGAAGGAGCTGTTACACAGTTATGGTTTTTGCATGAAACGTTAAACTTTTGCTGTAGTTTGGCCTTTCCTTCAAACGACAACAGTGTTTCGGGAGCCTTAAAATGCAAACTGGGTTCCAGAGTGTAATCTTTTGAAAACGTAGACCTTTCTGTCGCTGTGTTAACTGGTGATTTGCAGATCCTGTGATAACAATGACATCATAGCTGCACTTAGCACATGCGCATTACATTTCAGTCAAACATCCATGTGCAACATTAACAACAATTGTGGAATATGAAGTGTGTTTAAGCCTCTGATTTTACTGAGATTAAAACTCCACCAGCAAAGTGTAGATTTATTGCACCACTATTGTGATCTTGTGCGTACATTCACCATCGTCTTCTTGTTTATATGAACTACTTGAACTACTTCATGTGCAGGCGTGTGGTGTTCTTCTAAAAAGTTACACAGTCGACTACTGACCTGGCATGCATACTACAGTATGTACTACAGAGTTTTCAGTTGTTTTTGTAGATCTGTGTATACTTTTTCACAACGTCATATGAACGCAGATTTTTTTAAAAACACAAAGGAAAGACTTTTCCCTTTTTCTAGTCTAATAAATGTGGGCTGAGGGACAACAATTTCTGAAAATGGTGCAGTGTAAGTGAGACAGTACTGTGAGGGACTGCAAAACATGCTGAGGCGTAATCCCTACGGGCAATTGTGCACTGTCAGCTTAGGTCCACACAAAAAGTTTGTTTTTGCCTCTGACAGGCTCAGATTGTTATTCTAATAGTCTGATATCACTGGACCTTACAGAGAAGTTAAATGTTTTTCTTTATCTTTCGCTGATCCAGCTGGTTTGTGGTAATATTTGGAGGCCAAAAGCAGACTCAAAAGACGTGATAAAAGTTCAGTGAGTTTAATTCTACATCTGGCAGCTGGCATAAGACAAAATGGTTAATGGAGACTGTGGGCAGGCAGAGTAGTTTCTGCTTTCTGCATCCTCTCTGAACTGCTTGTAGATGAGCGCAGACATGAGGAGTAGACACTGGCAAAATCTGATCTCAAGGACAAAGCCATCTTAGAAAATATACGTGATAACACTTAACAAATATTCCAACTATAAATAGTTTAGAGTGGCCGATGGTAACCACCACTGGAATAATTTTGCCGAAAGTGAAGGTGAAGCATCTTATACTGAGGCTGATGAGGAGGAGATGAGCTGCAGGTGTTTGATTCCAGTGGCCACGCTGTCCAGGTTACAGGTTTTTGCTGCTGCTTGCTGCAGCGGGTTCGCTCAATACAGCACCAATATCAAAAATGATGTTTCAATTAGTCACTTAGATTAGATTAGAAAGTCTTTATTGTCCTCGAGGGGCAACTTGTTTTGCAACAGTAGCCAACACAACCAATTCACACCATAATAAATACATACAACAAATAAATAAAGGCATAAATACATCTAACATAACATGTGCAGTAGATGTCATCATAGTTGATTATAATGAATATAAAACACTGAAGGTTCATCAATGATTATACGGGATATCAGGGCCTAAAGCTTATTTAAAAACCCAATAGCTGATGGCACGAATGTTCTGAGATATTTGTTTAAGAAAATGTAAGTATAAAGTTATATCTCCTCCCTCATGGCAGAAATCCAAACTCTGCTTGGAGAGGGTGATGTGGGTCTAACCAAAAACGTGGTCCAGGTTGGAAAATACTGAAGTTTACCTTTAAAACAGCAGTGCAGAAGTTGAAGTGGAAGTATGTTCAATCCGGTGACTAGATGAGACATTCCGCAGTGTACCACAGTCTAAAAATATACCATTACATGTAAAAGTCCTGCATTCAAAATATACAGAAAGTATTATTAGCAGTAGTGCAGTGCTTCGGAGAGTGGAGCAGGATGTGTCTTTTTTTCCCACAGTTGTGCTGTTGAAAGACTGAATGATGTTCACCATATTTGGTGAAAGGAGCATGGAGCTTATCGATCACTTCATTATTTGACACATGACACACACACACCAAGCTGGTGGCATGGAGATACGAGAGCCACAACTTTTCACTGTGCACCACAGCAGTATCTCATCCGTGAGAAAAACACAAACTGTATTTTTCCATGCAAGTGCAATCTTGTATCAGTTCAAATGAATTTTTGGAAACAAAGTTGTTGGCAGAGGTGAAAGCTTTTGATGTAAATGTCTGAATGGATGGAGGAGAGTTTTGGAGCTCCATGTGAGAGACACATTGATGGGACATACTGATAGTGCAACATGAAAAAAGTTTATATTGAAAGTTTTGTCACTCTTACTGTTTCTGTTTTACCTCTATTTGGATGATAATCACACTCGATGATTATTAAGGTTTTCAGGAACTTGATAACAAAGAACTACAGTTGCCATGATGCTTTGGGGACTATAAACAGGAAGTATAGTGCCACATTCCGATGTCAAGACAAGACAAGCAACACTGCCTGAGGAGATTAGGCGTGCAGAATCCGTCATCTTTTAGGTCACTTCTTAAAACTACCTTTTACAGACTTGCTTTTATTTGATGTCACCTTTATTTACTTTTCATTTCATTTAATTTTATTTTATTCTATTTTGAAATCTCTTTCTCTATTCATTTAACTGCTCTTACTCTATTTACAGTATTTGTACCCCATCATTCTTATGGCCTGCTTTTACCATCTTGTCATCTACTTGTTCATCTATCTCTTATTCATCTGTTTTTATCATCCTATCTTTATTTTAACCCCACTGATGTGATGTCGTGTCAACTTGTCATCTTGTTAGATTACCTCTTTTATTTATTTCTATTGTCTTTTATTGCATTTATTTTTATATTTTCTAAAAACTTCTAAAAATGTGCTTTATTCTTGTTGACCTTTGTATATGTATTTTGTTCTGGCCTTTTTGACTGAACAAAATACATACACCTTTCTCTTTTTGGCTTGATTGTTGATGTTTATTTTTTTTAGTTCCTGCCTTTGCTTTGTCTGTCAAAGCACTTTGTAAACAACTGTTTTTAAAGACACTTTATAAATAACGTTATTATTATTATTATTATTATTATTACTACATGTTTATTGCTCAAAGCGCAGCCCACAGGCCAATGGCCTGAACATGAACATGAAATGCAGACATTATATTTTAATCATGGTCAATGTCACTAATGTCACTTTCACACAGCGACTACGTCAAACTGCGTGCCCCTACCAAGAGTCTGTCAGGTTAGGAATGAAAAACCAGTAGAAGGACAATGGCATATTGCGAGTCTGCCACTATACTAAGGAATTACGTTCTGTCATGAATGCTTGTGTTCTGAGCTAAATTTCCAGTATGGATGGCCCTACATGCTAGCTCCCCAAATTGGCACTCTACCATCTAAACTTTGAGAACTCCTGCAGTGGAGGCTATACGTACAAAACAGACTACATGTTCTCTTCCCAAGTCGTCACATATTGTCACTTCGTCTTTTGTGTTTATTTTGTTTTATTTTTTTAAGATTTTTTATTTTTTGTTTTTTGCCTGAAGATAGGACAGCTTAAGCGTGAAGGCGAGAGAGGGGATGACATGCATCAAAGAGCCGAGGCTGAAATCGAACCCACAAACACTGCGGTGAAGAGGGCAGTGTCAAGGCCTGTGACAAAAGAGATCTCGTGAGGGGCGAAGAGTCAGATCCAAAATATGGAATGAGACATCGACAGCCAGGTGAGAGTGTTGACTTTCTCTTGAATTTTGGGAAGAAATCCTATACATTATTTTCTTTAACCCCTTGAAACCTGAGGAAATTGGCCTATTAACAAAAAAGGTGGAAAATACAATAAGAAACGACCCCAAAAAGTATATAGTAGGAGAAAATTACCTAAAAATTAGAAAATAAAACAAAAAAACAAAGAAAAATAAATGAAAACAACAAACAAACAAACAAGGAGATGACTTAAAAAGTTCTTTAAAATAATAAGAATCATTCAGTAAAACAATTTGAAACATAACATTATAATAATTCTAAATTTAGTTTTTGGACATTTTTTTCCCACTTGCTTTAAAAAATGATTTTTTTCCACACTTACTGATTTCCTGCAACTTGTGACCTGCCAAGACACTCCTCGCCTATTTAGTTAGTTTTCAAAAGAAAGCAAACCAATCGGCTTATGTTTCAAACATTTAAACCTTTGCAGATGTCAGAACGCAACACAAGAAAAGTGATTTCATTCCAGGTTTCAAAGGGTTAACTCAAGTCAAAGTTGGCACACGAGCACAAGTCACAAAACCATGCTGACAAAATACGCTTGTGACAAAGTGTTTTGCCACATTATTCACATTTCCTTCCCCTCTCTCAATCCGCCCCACGACTCTGACCTCACTCTTACACGATGACTCCAGCTTCACGGTGGTTCTGGAACATTTACAGGTGTTAGCGCTACTTCTCTTGACATCGTCTAATTTGGAAAAATCTTGTACTCTTAGTCAGTCTTTACTCTGAAGAATAATGAAATGAACTCAATGAGCCACAGCTCATTGTACATGAATATATAAAATAAACACCATAAATACAATCCGATAAAGACACAATTGTCAGATTAATGATTTAGTCTCATATAGAGTATTTTACATGTCAAACAAGAGTGTAATGTTGCCTTCACATGCTCCTCTGTGATATTGTATTTACAGTATTTATGAGTTATGAGCGCATGGACGGCCCTTTAAAGCCATGATTAAGAGTGGAAAATTTACATTGACTTGATCACATTAAAATACTCAAACTTAACAACTTTTCCACAACACTGTCATACAGAAATATTTAGCTGAGTGCAAAGAACTGTGCACTCGTAAACACTAGATGCGAGGGTATACCCAGCTAGAAGGGAACATTCCCACAAAATTGGCATTAAGTAAAAATTGCAATACTTTTTTAAAGATAACATTGTAATCTAACAAACAACATTTTAAAGATGTTTATCATTTCAAATAATGTCTCTACGTGGTTAAATGCTAACGTAATGTTAGAAGTGCAACATTCTGGAGATGTTTTGGTGATGTTTAGAGGTGTCAGGTACGGAAGCCCTAAGCGGACGTGTTTTTTTTTTTTTTTACAAGCCGTTTTCTCGAGATAACGAGATATTATCTCGTTATAACAAGATATTATCTCGTTATCTCGAGAAAACGGAGTTTGTTTTCCTGAGATATTATCTCATTATCTCGAGAAAACGGAGTTTGTTTTCCCGAGATATTACTTTTTTTTTTTTTTTTTTTTAACTTTATTGAATGAATGTCAGAAGAAGAAGTGGCGGGTGGATGATGTGACAGCAGGTGCCGTGCGGTGTTCAGCGCGGACAAATGCGTGCAGGTTCTCGCCCCTGCACGTACCAAAAAGCACCGGAGCAACAGTATAATAATCTAGTTATGATTACTGATGAATTTGGGTGATGTGTTCCTGTAATAATCATCTTACCTTGCGCATTTGTCCGCGCTGAACACCGCACGGCACCTGCTGTCACATCATCCACCCGCCACTTCTTCTTCTGACGTGAATCTTACCTTGCAAATGCGCAAGGTAAGATGATTATTACAGGAACACATCACCCAAATTCATCAGTAATCATAACTAGATTATTATACGGTTGCTCCGGTACTTTTTGGTACGTGCAGGGGCGAGAACCTGCAGGCATTTGTCCGCGCTGAACACCGCACGGCACCTGCTGTCACATCATCCACCCGCCACTTCTTCTTCTGACATTCATTCAATAAAGTTAAAAAAAAAAACAAAAACAAAGTTCGTTTTCTCGAGATAACGAGATAATATCTCGGGAAAACAAACTCCGTTTTCTCGAGATAACGAGATAATACCTTGTTATAACGAGATAATATCTCGTTATATCGAGAAAACGGCTTGTAAAAAAAAAAAAAAAACACGTCCGCTTAGGGCTTCCGTAGGTCAGGTCATAGAGTGTTCTTTTTATAAAACATTCCCACAATGTGATATGAGAACAAAGGAAAAATTTCAATTTTCAGAATGTTTTTAGGATCAAAAGTTGCTGGTGGGTGTGACACGTCACAACAAAACCCCCACGTTTAGTGCCTAAAAAGCCGCAGTTAACTTTAAAAAACAGTTTAGCTCTGTTTTTGGTCTCCACAAACTCCAGAGGGAAACATGTGTCCCTGCGGCTGCAAAATCTGCAATATGTTCACCAGAACATTCTTTAACTGTGTCTCTGACACTTATTTTTATGAATGGTTAAGTTTTTCTGAACTTTTTCTCTGTAGACAGCCTCCTCCTGACACTGGAAACAGAAACCGATGACTGCAGTCAAGTGAAACAAAAACCAAAACTAGGAAAAGTGAGGAGCTAATTATCTATGGTGTCATCACTGAGAGAGAGGCCTTTTACATTACACAGAGACATCTCATTCATGTTGATATGAAATGATTGATGTGTGTTTTCTCTCCAAAGAAATTAAAACATACATATTTTTTAATAATTCTGACATTCACCTCAGTGTTTATCGCTGTTTATGTAAGTCCTGCAGAAACGTTTAAAGAGCAGTACAGGAAACCATCCAAATGGTCCGTTTATCTGTGTTTATCTTTCATCTGGGTCTTAAGGGACTGTGGAGATAATTGAGTAATTCCTTTCACATGGCACTCTAAATTGTGTCCAAACTTGTAGCTGTAAGAGGAAAATGATGGCAGTGTCATAAAATGTACAGAAGGCATAAGTCCTATAATGAAGAGATATACCCCCATCTTGTGGGGAACACAGGCAGTTCTTTCTAACATTTCTAAGGTCACAGCACACAGTCTGTGAGGATCCAACATCCTTTGGGGTAAAGTTTAAATCCGGCAGGACATTTCCAGTATAGCATAAGTTATTTTTGTGTTTCCTCCTCACATGCTCGGTTACAAGTTGTTCCTCTCGGAAAATAAACTTGATTTATTGCTTCCTTGGAAAGTAAGAAACAGAGAGCAGAATTGTGGCAGATGATGAATACTGAACAAGTAACAGATGTGTACTTTGAAGAAGTTAAACAAAAAGCAGTTTCCCAAAGCTCTGAAATACGGTTTGTGTTGGGTAGCCAGCAGAATGAGCCGGTGCTGTATCTGAATGCGTTCCCCAGCCAAATAATGTTTTCCTCCTGTGAATGTGTAGCGCACCCCTCAGGGTTCAGGGTAAGGTTTGGATAAGATGTGGGTTTAGAATTATGGTTAACCTTAACCCAACAGTGGCATTATAACAGCTTAACATGCATTTTGACAATCATTCACTTGTGATGCGTTGTTGTGTGTAGTTTTTTATCCTGTGATTTTTAAGCGATACGATTTTTTTTGTATAGTTATACTCTGTATTGTCTGTCTTTAGTATCTTACGGTAAACAGAACCCGTTGACGTAAACAAACATTATGTTGTGTTTGTGACGGTGGTGAACTCAGCTGCAGCGCCGAGCAGATGCATCTGTTTGCTCTCGCTTTGAGTCATCTGATGTTTTTAGTTCCATGTTAGCAGTGATGTCACAGGCGGAGGGCAGATATTTCAGATCTGCCTGGTGTGACTGAGGTCACACAGATGCTGGGACTAAAAACATCTCTACCACATCTCAGACTCAGATAAGATTAACCCTTTGAAACCTGGTGCAACATGACTTTTCTTTTTTCTGACGCCTTTCACAACTATTTAAAACTTTGAACTCTAAGGACACTGGAGCGATTTCTTTCAAAAAGTTTTGTTCCACAAAATGAAAAAAGTCAGTAAATTTAGAAATTATTTTAATATAAGCTCAGGAAAAAATGCCACGGGGAAAAGGAGAAAAGCTCGGGAAACACTTTATTTATAATTACATATTTAAAATCATGTTATTGAATTATGATTTTTTAAGCACTTTTAACAGGTCATGTCAATGTCTTTTTTTATTTCTATATCTTTTCTTTGTTATTTTAATAAATTATTTTTAGACTACTTTTTAGACTTTTTGAGGTAAGTCTTTTGTGCTTTTATTATTATTATTATTACTAATTAATTATTTCATTTCATTTTATTTTGTATACATTTATTGCCAATTAATGGTAATTTCTTGTGTCATTGCTCATTGCCTTCTTCCCATGATTTTTATTTATTTTTTTTTTTAAGAAATCAAGCCAATTTGCTCAGGTTTCAAGGGGTTAAAAGAGGGGGAAGGCCACATCTGGGATCAGCAGGGTGTTAGTGCTCAGACAAAACTCAGATAATCAAATGGTGACTGGAATGTATAAATAAAAATACTGAATCAATGCTTCAAACTGTGTCCTGAAAGTTATGACACAATACAAGCAAATAGAGTTCCCTTTTAAAGTAAAAGTGAGATTTACAAAATCCTACAGTTATTATAGAAGACATTTGTAGTTTAATGTAGTCATATGGTTGCAGCTGGTGTCTGCACATGAGATACTTTTGACTAGTGAAGTGAAGTGGAGGAAGTGTTCAGTTCCTTTACTTCTCAGGAAAATGTACTTAATTAAAAACTGGAGCGACGTCACTTTTCTAGTAGGAAAAGTAGGAAATCCAACCAGATTTCAAAACTAAAAGTAATTCAGAAAAATCTAGAAAAAAACATTCACCCCAAAACTCAAAAAAAAAAAAAGAAAACAAAGGAAAGGAAATTTACTTAAATGCTTTTAAAAATTACTGCCAAAGTATCCAATTCAGAAAAAAAAACACTTTAAAAACCCCTCAAAACTATATAAAAAAGAGGAAGAACATAAAATGACTTAAATATTGACTGAAATAGTTGCCATTTAATTTTCTCTCAATCAGCTAATTGATTAATCAACTAATAATTTCAGTTGTACATACTATTGGGTGGTTTGATTAAAAAAATATATCATATTTATTCATTCTTTTTATGTTTTTATGGAAATATTTTAATTTCTAAAGTAACTAAGGATTTCAGGTAAATGTAGTGAAATTAAGAAGTACAATATTTCTCTCTGAAATTCAGTGAAGCAAAAGTATGAAGTGGGATGAAAAGAAAATACTCAAGTAAATTTATACTTAAGCGCAGAGCTTAAGTAAATGTACTTACATTTTATCACTGCATTACCAAATAATTTAAAGAGTTTATGAACCAAAATATGACATATATCGTCACGTTAAAATGACACATAAAGAGGGGAAGTGAAGACTAAACAAAACTGTGTGTTCAAACAAGCTTATCATGTGCAGGCAGACATTTCCTTGCCTCTTTCCGCTTACGACCTCATTCCACATCCCCCCAGGCATCTGACAAAAAGATCTCGCAGTCTCCTAATGTGCTGCATATGTTAGGTAAAAATGTACAGAAATTAAGACATATAGATTTGTACATTTAATTTCAGTCACGCATCATATAGTTCCAATAGCATGTATGAAAAAGTAGATGTGGAATAAAAACTTAAAATAAATAAGATAAAATAAAATAAAATAAAATAAAATAAAATAAAATAAAATAAAATAAAATAATAAGTACAGTGAATAGTATGTGGCAAAGTCACATAAAAATAAAAGGGTGTTGTTCACCACAATCACCTTTGTGTCTCATAAAACAGAAAAAAAGAGTGCAACACAGTGACAAAGATCATGTGTGTGGGCGTAACATCAGAAGTTCACATTGTGCATGTTAAAACAGAAACCAAAGGCAGCCCACATTCCTGTGGAAACATAGAAGATGTCAAGTGTTTTTTGTTTTTTTACTTGGTGATTTGAGGAGGTGTTTTGACTTCGGCACAGTCGCAGAGCAGCAGCACACAGAGGTGACAGCACTGAGACACTGAGCCAGATTTCTCTGTGACATTTGTGTTGCTGTTCAACAAGAAGAAAAAATGGGGAAACTTTTTCTGTTTTTCCTCGTTTTTGCTCTCTGTCTGTGTGGAACTTTTCAAAAGAACGGTAAGAGATGCTGATGAGTTGCTGTTTAGTTTAACAGGACTTTTGTGTTTAGTTTATGTTATCATATTTTATGTGACATTTACTAAGGCTAAACATTAATCTATGAGGAATAATTGCAGTATATGTAAGTTGTATTTAAAATTTGAAACCTGAGCAAACTGGCTTGATTTCTTTCAAAAACATGGGAAGCAGGCAATGAACTACAAATGAAGAAATGACACAAAAGTACAAGAAAATTACCCGGAAATAAGTAAAATAAAGAACAAAAGAAAAAAAACAAAATTTAAATAAATAAATAAAACAACAAAAGTACCTTTAAAAGCTTTGAATATTTTGAAAATTATAATAATTTTGCAAAAATAATATTAAATGTGTAATTATGTTAATTATAAATTAAAATTGTTCTTGTTTTTTTCTGTAGACATTATCCCTAGCTTTTAATAAACAATTTTCCAAATCCACTAATTTCTTGCAATTTATGGGACATTCATCTTCAAGGTGCTCATTGCCCTTTTTCACATTTTTGAAAGAAATCACACCAATCTGCTCAGAGTTCAGACTTTTAAATACTTGTGAAAGGCGTCTCAAAGCAGCATAATGTTGCTCCAGGTTTCAGAGGGTTATATATATATAGCAATTTTTAAATAAGTGTTCTCTGCTTGAGATTTGCGGTGGAATTTAACCAAATACATTTACTCAAGTACTGTTCCTGGGTATAAAATACGCCTACTTGTACTTCACGTGACTATTTCCATTCTACTCCACTACATCTCAGAGGCAAATATTTTACTCTTTACTCCACTACATTTGTCTGACAGCTTTAGTTACTTCCTGTCCAGATGCTGAATGTTTGTGATAAACTAGAAGGATTTTCATTTATGTGTTGACAAATTCTCCTCCCTCTAAAACTAAATAAACTCCTTAAAGACTCACGAATGAGCTGGGCCATGCAATGTCACAAAGCTGAAAACAGGCTCTTTATCTGACTGCCACGCTACAGACACGTGATGATCTTATAGGATATGATGCGTTGCTATAAAGCAAATTACCCAACAGGATATAAAGAAGTTGGAATGAGCTCAACCCTAAACATCTACAGATTAATCAAAAACAACAGGCTGCAACTTGCACGGTGGTGACTGTCACAGTTTCACCTGATAGGAACGTCAGTTATTGCAACACAAGAACACAAGATGGCACATTATCAGGGTGCAGCCCAGTCACCAGGAGAAAATATTGGCATCGTGACTTAATACAAAAAAACACAAATATTACATTTGTATGTTTCATACGCATCACATCAAAGTGACGTAGTTTATGAGCTGACTTTGTGTCTTTGGGAAGAGGAGCGGACTGTGGACTGGGAGACATCTGCCAAATCTGCAAACAACTGTTTGAGACCAACAAATAACAAAACTGCTTGTTTTTTTTATACTAGTCATTGTTGTGTTTCCCGCAGCTTTGTATGCACCAAAGCTGGGAGTTTTTCCAGCAACCTGTTGCTCTTTTTTCAGTGTCTTTTAAGGAACCAAATGTGGGTGCTTTTTAGCAGCCTGTTACTGTGTTTCCAGCAGCTTTTCAGGCACCAAATGTGGGTGTTTTTTGGATACCTATCGCTCTTTAGCAGTGAATAGTTTAGCACAAAACTGGCACAAAAAAGCCACATGCCACTGCTTTTCCAGCAGCTTTTTAATGCAATACACATGGATGCTTTTTTATCAACCTGTCACTCTTTTTCTAGTGACTTTTTAGGCACTAAACAATGTTTTGATGTGACACATTACTGTATTTTCTGCAACTTTCTAGGTACCGAACATGGCTGTTTTTTTCGCAACCTATTGTTTTTTTCCCAAGCACTATTTAGGCACAAAACTGTGTTTTATAGCAATTGTTTTTTCCAGCAGCTTTTATGCAACTGGTCACTCTTTTTCTAGTGACTTTTTAGCACTAAATGGTGCATTCTAGCGACACATAACTGTATTTCCAGAGACTTTTAGGTAGCACTGTCACTGTGTTTCCAACGGCTTTTCAGGTGTTTTTTAGCAACTCGTGGCTCTTTATCCAGCGGCTTTTTGTGTACAGTGACCCCGTGACTGTTTTCCCAGCGTCTTTTAGGGTACCAGATGGTGTTTTGTTGCAACATATTACCATTTTTCCAGTGTTCCGTTCGGTACCATATGCAGGTGTTTTTTAGCAACCCACTTCTCTTTTTCCAGTGGCTTTTTGGGCACCAAATGTTTACTTTTTATTTTTTTTGCCTCGTTACTGTGTTTCCAACAGCTTTAAGGCACTAAACAAAATTATTCAAGGAAATCCTCATATAAATCACCAATGAAATGACTAATTTGGAATACATTGGATTATAATCAGTGTTATGAATAAAATTATCATTAATTTCTGTATGTTGTTTTTGTTGCAGGGAGAGGGAGAGGGAGAAACAAAGTGCAGAGGAACAGCTCGGAGCCTAAGCCTGAGGTTGCTGTGCCCAGAACTTTTATAGCAGACCCAATCATTCAGACCAACTTCTTTTCTGTCCTAAATGGGACACAGGCTCCCCTTTCATCCTACTCCCCTCCAGCTCTGCAGTCTCTAAGCAACTATGCAGCTGGATACCTCCACGGCCCTCTGAGCACGCGGGTCATCCCAATTATTTATATGTTGGCTGTCGCAATCGGGATCCCAGCCAACGTTGCCATTTTGTGCATGCTGGCTACTAAAATTAGGAAGGTGTCTTCGGCCATCCTGTACTGCAGCCTGGCCGTCTCCGACCTCCTCCTCCTCCTCTCCCTCTTCTTCAAGGCCCATTACCATTTCCATGGAAACCACTGGGTGCTTGGAGAGGCTGCATGTCGAGTGGTCACCGCCTGTTTCTATGGCAACCTGTACTGCTCGGCCCAGACGCTAGCCTGCATCAGCATCAAGCGCTACCTGGCTGTGGTGCACCCGTTCATGTACAAGACTCTCCCCAAGAGGACATTCACTGGCTGGGTCAGCGTGGCCGTGTGGGGGATGTTTGTTGCCGCCATGGTACCCGAGCTGCTTGTCCAGCAGAGTTATTGGCTCCCTGAGGTGGACCGCATCACCTGCCATGACGTCCTACCTCTGCACCATGACTCTCATGTCTTCCTGCTCTACTACAACCTGTTTCTGACTGTCTTCAGCCTCCTGCTGCCGCTAGTGATCACCATAGGGTGCTACATCCGAATAGTGTGCGAGCTCAACCGATCACACCTCGACTGGGTGATGTACATCAAGGCCAGCTCACTAGTATTTGTCATCTTCCTGGTGTGCTTCACCCCCGCTGGAGTCCTGCATTTCCTCCATTATGTGCAGCTGTCTGCAGATGGAACGGAGAGTTTGTACGTGCACTTTAAAGTGGCGGTGTGTTTGTGTTGCATCCACGCCTGCCTGGACCCCTTCCTCTTTGTGCTCATGTCCAAGTCTGCAGGCTCCAGGCTTTACTTCAGCCCCTTTAAAGGCAAGACCCTGAGCCTGTCCATCTAAAAGAGACCTACGTGTTACCAAAAACTGGTTTACATTTTGCAGCAGATGAAGAGGGAGACTTTCTCTGTGGCTGGAATCCAAAGAGAAAGCAAAAGGACCTCAAGTTTATTTATGATAAGCAAGCATGGGACAGATGTTGTGTTGCATTAAAACTTGGAAAACTGGATCAGCAACACTTTTTTTGTGCTGCATTCAGATGCCTCTCACAAATAATTAAACCTTCAAAATCAGAGCAAATTGGTTTGCTGTCTTCTGAAAATATGGGGGAGAACACAATGAGCAACTTGGAAAGAACTGTTGGGGAATTATTTTTTGAAAAAGAGCTAGGGAGAAATTCAGCAATACACACAAACACACAGACACACACGCGCACACACACACACACACACACACACACACACACACACACACACACACAAGTATATATCATATACCATATATCATAAGTATTATTGTTATTTAAAGATTTTTAGGTCATTTCTTGTAATTTTTGCATTTCTTGACCGCTCATTTCCTTTTCCCCATAATTTTAAAGAAATCAAGACAATTTGCTCAGGTTTCAAAGGGTTAGATATGTTGTCTGCAGTTCCCAATCTTAGATAGTCAAACAGTTTTCTGTGGCATAAGCCTGTTTACACTTGGTTTTAGAATGGGTTTATGAGATCTGAACACAAGTGGACAACCGAGACACATTGCAGTTTCCATGTGTCTATCATTGGTCAATCACTGCTTGTAAACTGCTGTCAAACTGTCAAACTAAACTGATTAAGTAGGAATCAGGATTCTGTTCCTGCATTGCATATTTCCCACCTCAAAGGTTCTAAGAAATATATTACAGTGCAATGTTTGACTATAAAATTCTAATGTGTGCTTTGCTTTGGCTTAACTGTTTTCAACATGGCAGATGGATCAAAAACTTTCTCTTTTAAGGGAGCAGTGGGGCTATGGTGTCATCGGTTTAGGAAAGATACGTATGGGTTGTAAACACACAAACACAAGGGTGGCGTCTTCAGATTTGTTCACTCTGGGACCTGGTTTAAAAAAATTGCGTATTCAGATTCCCAGAGTGCCAGTTCCGTGTGGACGAAACGTCCATATGATAAAAAACTTGCGGACACACCTAAACTCTTCTCCGTATGGACATGGCCTAAGACTCATGGAAAAACTAACAGGAAGGCAATGCTGGGACGCTGTCACAAGAGGACAAGACAAAGTGGCACAGAGGAAAGACTAAATACTCTGAGGGAGGGTTTACAACGAAGACACAGGTGCAAATCATCAGGGCAGGGCAGGTCATCACACAGGCAGGAAACACACAAGAACAGGAAGTGGAGGCCTGAGATGAGGTAAGAGGTGAGTATCAAAATACAACAGGAAACACAAGACAATGAAAAAAATAATCGAAATGTAACTATCCTGGGTGAGAGCTTCTTTCTGTGCCAAAAACACCAGTTTCATGTGGAAGCTGCACTGCATACTCTTGCTAGTAAAATATGTCTTTTAGTAAATATTTTGGTCTGTCTATTTTTGGTGGTTTTGTGTCTCTGTGTAGTTGTTTCATGGTTACTTGTCATTCTTTTGTGTCTTTTTAAAGTCATTAAAAGTCAAATTTTGTGTCTTGTTTTGTCATTTTGTGTCACTTTAAAATAATTTTGTGTTTCCTTGGGATTTGGGGTGTCTCTTTGTTGATATTTTGTGTGTCTTTGTCATTTTTTGGTGTCTTTTAGTAAATGTTTGGGTTTCTTTTAGATTAATCTATATTTGTATTGTTTTATGTCTTTTTGAAGTTGTTTCTGTCTCTTTGTGGTAATTGTTTGTCTTTTTTAGGTATTTTTTGGTTGTCATGTGTGCCTTTATAGTCATTTTGTGTTCTTTGTAGTTGTTTGATGTCTTGCTGTGTCTTTTTGAAGTCATTTGTGTCTCTGAATTAATTTTGAGTCTTGCAGAGGTAAATTTGAGTGTTGTTTTTGTCCCTTTTTTAAACTTATTTTGTGCGTCTTTGCAGCTTATTTGCATTTTTTGCAGTCCTTTTGTGTCTCTTTATGGTCATTTTGTGACCCCTTGTGGTCAGTTTTATCCTTCTTCTGCTTGGTATGTGTTAACTGGACATATTTTGCAGGCTTGTGTCTGGCAGGCCTATTCAGTAATCCATCCATGCCTGCCAGCCTGGGACACAGGGGAGCCACCACAGACATACGTTGTAAAATGAGGCTCCATAATGGTCTTTGAGTACAGTAATAAAGCCTGGCAGACACACAATGAGAGTCTGGAGTCTTGTCTTGGTTTATTTCATATAAATGGTGCCATCTGCTGGTGTGAGTGGGTGCAGTCATATTTGGACACTGAACAGAGTGAAAAACAACCCCGCAGCTGTTCAAATGAAACTCTTTATTCAGTATGTAGACACCAGAGGAATCCACCTTTACACTGCATTCACTTGATCCTTTTCTTATCAAAATAAATCATATCAAGGACAGGTAAATTTTTTACACACACCTCCACATAGTGTTTGACAGCAGAGGTTTTCAAATCTGAAAAGTCACAACTGGAGTTGGCTTCAGTGACTCCATGATGATGACTAACAGGAAACCTTCCTGAAAGCAGATTTGACCCCCCCCTGCTGGATAACACCATGTAGTACATACAGTCATCTCACCACTAGCATGCCCTTTCACAATGACCCAGAAGTCAACTAATAATAAACACCTGTCCACAACAAATCTGACAACGCACAAGAATGATACATTCACCTTTGACCCGGGGATCACGTGTTTGTTCCTCTCCCGCAGAGGAACAGCGAAGACACCGAGATGGAAAAAAGCACACACACAGAAGGACTTCAGTAACAAACATGCAGGATTTCTTTTTGGAAACAGTGAGTTTGTTCAGCACAGGTTGAGGTGGCGATGCCGGCGAGCAGACGGACGGAGATAAAGCATCAAACATCAGAAAACCAGATCTCGAAACAATTGCATTTCAGTCCAAAAACAGAAGGAAATAGCTGCATGACAGTCATATACTGCTCAAATTAACTTTCCAGAGTGTGAAATATGGCAAAAGAAACATCACAGACTATATGTTGACACTACATATCATTGTCATACAACTGATTCTAAAATAACTGAATATAACAGTACTGCACTTTTGTCATATTTGTCATCATTTTGTATGACTGAACAAACCCAGAAGAGAACATATTTTTATTTTGCAAATTACCTAATGCATTTTAACATCATAGCAGCAAGAGTTCCATTCATTAGAGGTTTTAAAGGGTCGCTCCACCCAAATCACAAAAAACATATTTTCTTATTTAGCTCAAGTGATATGTAGCCACACAGGTAGTTTGATTATTATTTGATTTGCCTAGATAGGCATATCAGAGATTTCCACCTCCAGCTTATCACAATAGATATGGTGCTTTAATGCATAGGCTAACTGGTGCCTAAGTCCTCATGAGACATGAGCTTAAAATATGTTTAAATATATATATCATAAATTATAATATTAGATATTTTCTGCATGGCCGTGAGCAATATTAGGCTGGGGACATCACAGAGGTTCACCGTGGACAGCAGATGATCATCAGCATAAAGTAATGGCAAAATCTATCATTTTATGGTTCCACAAATCAAATCAAATCAAATGAGTTGGCTGTGTGCTGATGTGCTGAGGAAGAGGGGGGAGAAGGATGCTGGAGGACTTTAGTGACTTTAGTGTCTGCACGAGGTCTACATTGACTACCTGTGAGACTAGTAAATGTGTTTTTTTTTTGGAATTTGGGTGAACTGATCCTTTAAGCATGGCTTTTAATTTCACTTTATCATGTGGTTCAAATCTCCAAAAACTACACTTGACCAGTTCCCTGGCATAGACGACTAAACACAAAAAAACTTTCTTCATATGATGGGAAGTGGATCTTATGAGGGTTTTTCTGGACACACACACACACACTGTGTTCAAGATGAGAGACAAAAGCAAGAAAGCAGGACAGAGCAGCAAAGCTTCCAGCAAAGGTTTGGAAGGAGAGACGGGCTCAATGGAGAGAGAGGCACGACATTTGAGAAAAGGCCTTTGAGTTTTGGAGGGTGCAGCAGCAAGGCAGGAGGAGATAAACAGAGCAAGAGGACAAGACTAGATGAGGGACACTGTGAGGAAAGACGGTGAGACAGATAGAGAGGAAAAAAGAACAAGGAGAAGAGCAGATAATAACAGCAGAGTATAAATTCTTCTTGACAAGGTCGGACTGCAAACGGAGAGCAGAACCCTTCGTGGCGAGCTCGGCGCAACGAGACAAACACAACACAGACACGAGAGAGGCAGAGAGGAAGCATTCAGACAAAAGGGTTCCAATCTTAAAAGTCTCTTACTGTAAAAAGCAGAAAATGTAAACTTCTTTTCACGTTAGAAATGTAGCTGCTGAAGTTGCCGGTTTTGACTAAACTACTAGATCGTTATTGATTTTTTTTTCTTATGGCCTTGTCATTCTTGCAAATTGCAGCAAAAGGCTTGAACGTCATCAACCATTAGTGGAATACTGATCACAGGTAAACAGAGGTCAAAAGCACCTTTGAATTTTGGCCGTCAAACAAACTTGTGGAGCAATACATTACATACATAAATTACTAAATATACATATAAAGAAGCAGAATTAGATGAATAACGAACGATTTGCACTTCAGTAAGAGTTTGGCATTTTGTTGAGTCTTGCTAAAGTGAGATGAGACATTTGATATCAGTATCATGTCTGTGCGATAAACTTAATGCTACTGCTCGTAGCCAGTTAGCTTAGCTTAGCATAAAGATTAGAAACAGAGGAAAACAGCCAGCCTGGCTCTGCAACTGACCAGGAAATACACTTATAAGATTTTACACTTATTTTGTTGTGAAGCTTTAAATGAACAAGCTACAGTGTGATAATTGGTGAAGTTTTTTGTTCCTGTGTAGCTTGTTTTCATTCCAAAGTCATAAAATACTGCTGCTTCGACAGTGCTTTTACGATCCTGATGCCAAAAGCCACTTTTCGCATCCACATGATATGCCCCTGAACAGCATCAGCTGTAAATGCGACCAGTCAGAACCGGTCTTGATGTTATTAAACGTGGCTGGATGGCACATGCTGCAGCAGCCTGATACACGCACCGGCAGCACCACAGAGAATGTGGCCAGACAGAGCCTGCTGTGTCTGCATGATATGCTGCTGGACGGTGTCAGATTGAAACGCTGCCAGTTACATGTTATTTAAAGAACACAAGAGCGCCTATAAAGGCGATGGCAGGGGCAGTAGATGGGTCCAACAAACCCCGAACTTTCATGTCCGGAGTCTGGTGAATGTGATGTTTTTTTCCACACCTTTCTATGTCCCTCCTTCCCCTTATCCAAACCATCCCCGGCAGCATGTGCATTTGTTGGCGTCTTGGTGTTCGTCGCCATGTGCTTTTACTGCATAAATATAACCACATGCAGCATCATCTCACCTTGTGCTTGTGTTGACATACAGTAGCGGCATCCCAGAACATAAAGAGCAGATACAGATGTTTAAGTATGCAGACGTGGAAGCCCACTGCAAAGCGGCAACATGTGACGACTTGCAATGAGATGTGTTGGGCACACAATCCCCTTAAAACAGGCATGTCAAACTGGTCCACAGGGGGGGCCGGTGTGGCTGCAGGTTTTGTTTCCAACCAAGTAGCAGCACACCAGACTTGACTCATTTAATCAACTGATCTCCATCTTCAGACAGTTGATTGGTCAAACTGTGTGCTCTTGGTTGGTTGGCACAAAAACCTGCAGCCACACCGGCCCCCCGTGGACCAGTTTGACATTCCTGCCTTAAAACCACAGCTTGTTTTTACAATTATTTTGTTGTAAAGGATTAAATAAACAAAATACATTTAGACATAATTAGTGATCTTTCTTGAGACTCTGTTCCTCTGCCTTTGAAGAAAGGCTGGGGACCTCAGAATTCAATCCTTGCTCTTTGCAGACGATGTTGTTCTGTTGGTTTTATCTCACCGTGAGATCCGGCATCACTTGGGTGGTTTGCAGCTGAGAGTGAAGTACTCAGGATGAGAGTTAGTTCTTCTAATGGGACATGGTTTTCTGCCAGAAAAAGCCCCCCTCTGGGTTGGGAGAGGGTTGTTGCCCCAAGCGAGGGAATTCAAGTATCGCGGGGTCTTGTTCCAATGGATGGTCAAACAGTGTGTGAGATAAATGGTTGGCACGTGTCAACAGTAATGCAAGTGAAACGCTAAACTGTCGTGGTAAAAATCGAGTTGAGCTAGAAGGCAGAGTTTTCCAATTTACTGGTCCATCTACGTCCCGATCCTCACCTATGGTCGTGAGCTTTGGGTAGTGACTGTAAGAATGAGAACACAGACACAAGTGGCCGAAATGGCTTTCTTCTGTGGGGTGTCCGGGATCAGCCTTAGAGAAAGGGTGAGGAGCTCAGACATTAGCAGGGAGCTCAGAGTAGAGCTCTTTCATGTTGAAAGGGGCCAGTTGAGGTGGTTCAGACATCTAAACAGGATGATTTCTGGTTTGCCTCGGGGCAGATCCAGAGCACACTGGTGGGATTATATATCTCGTCTTGCCTGGGAAGGCCTTGGGATCCCTCAGGAGGAGGAGTAGAGGGACGTCTTGAGTGCTTTGCTCAGCCTGCTGCACCTGTGACCCAGCCTCGGATAAGCAAATGAAAATGGATGGATGCATAGACCTTTGGGGAGAACCAGGCTAGCTGTTTCCTCCTGCTTCCAGTCCTTAAACTAAGCATAGCTACTAAATTTAGTTTTGAATAAGCCTATTTCAGAAAATACCAAACTATCCCTTTAATCTGAGCAAAACTGAGAGGGATTTAGACAGGGCAGGTTGTGTGAAGTCCAAGCCTTTTGCAGCTTTACCACACATGCATTTGAGGGTAGCATGTGTGAAACAGCTAATGAGCTGCTGATATACAGAGTTTTATCTCCTCAGATAATTCTAATTCATTTCTGAACAGTAGCCTTTAAATCCTGCAAGAATGCCCAGGGCTTTGGCAACCAGCCACCTACACATTGTAAATTTCTAACCTTCAATTGTAGTCTTTAAAGGGTAACTGAGGTATTTTTTTTTAAAACCTGGACCCTATTTTCTATGTTTTTGTGTTGAAACAATAAATGTTAACAATTATATCTGAATTTTTACTCTTAAACAAAAGGTCTATCTTTGTAGGCATCCTTCCATATTGTTGTTAGATACACTGAAAAATGATCTGAGCCTGTCAGTGGCAAAAATAAGCTTTTAGTGGCCGTATTTTGACAGTACAAAGCTGCCCCAGGTGGTTCCTGGTAACTTAGACACAAAAAAATATTAAATAGTGTCCATGATGGAAAATAACAAACTTACCCTTTAAACTCTTTATATCTACAGCTCATTTTAAAGTTAACTGCATTGTCATTATCTTTTATTATTTACCAGGTGTTTGACTCAGAGATTACAGAATAAAAATCACACATCCTGTGATGTTTAAGAACATAGTCGACATTATTAATCAAATCATAAATACAAGACGGATGGCAGCAATGCTTGTTTCAGTGATATTTCAATAAATAATAGTCCAGAAATGAACAGTTATTCAGCAAACTGAGTAAACACCTGGTAAACAATTTGTAGTTTGGTGTTGAGGTTTACATGAGGACATTGGCACGTGTGTCTGGCAGTCGGAGCCCCACCAGGCCGCCGCCAACCAACACAGATGATGCCATCAGGATAGGGATCGCCTTGGTGATGCCAACCAGTGAGCCAAAAATCAGGTTGCCCAGCACCGCTGCCAGCTTACACATGGCGTTACAGAAGCCAAAGCCTGTGCCCCTGAACACAAGGAAAACACAGAGTCAGAATCTGTTGGAGGTACTATGATGCAGTTTCTGCAAAATGAAGGTAAGTTGCTCATGGAAGCATGCAGGTATATCTTTATTTTATTTCTCTCCTTGATCTACCAAAGGGTTTATGTCATATATAAAGATATGTATCTAATGACCAGTTCAATTCACATTTACTGAATGTAATCATTTCCTACAGCTAAAAACATGGTGAACAGATTTATCCAAACTGTTCATGTTTCTCAGTAACAGTCAGAGTTTGAATAAATCTGAGACGAATCCTGCAGCACTGCACATCTATAACAAATGTTTTAAAATAGTTGACATGTTAACTTCTAAAAGATAAAATGTGCAAGATATAGCCAGAATACTAGTTTAAAACATTCAAAAGATGAACTAACATTATTAACGGAATGTTAAGAAGGAAAGGCCAAAGTCTTGCAAGGGGTCTTGTACCCAGTGGCTGAACTGTAAAAAAGGGATTGGTGGGTGATATTTTGTCTTAATTGTATTTATGGGTATGGCAAAAAAATTGGATTGGATCGTAGGTGTTGGACGATAACTACATTAAAATAAAAATGATAATAATCATTATTGAATTACAAATGTTTAAATATTGTGACTGCTGACTTTGTATTTCGGCTCTGTCTTTTGCACCAGCGAGAATATGAGCCACTTCAATCCATTTGTGTCACTATCACTTTATTGTGAAGATATCCTGTTCAATATTATGAGAATAAGCAAAAAAATAAAAATAAATAAATAAAAAAATAAATATAATATCTTAATTTTACCTGTATAAAATGACACAAAATGATCACTTTAAATGTGCTGTCTAACAAAATTTTCAGTAGCCACTGTGGCAAGGACTTAGCCTCTATACATAGCCTTTCTGTCACTGAACTACTGGGCACTCCCAGTACAATGTTAGCATATGATTTCCAATTCTGGGTTGGGCCACAGATCTTATGTCTGTGGGTCGGATCAGGTTTTGGAACTAATTGGTCATATGTGTCGGTGGCGGGGCGGGTGCATTATTGCATGTTGCAGTGGTGGTTCTGTCAGTGTAGCTTTCATTCTGCCTTCAGTCGAATGACAGACAACAAAGGATAGCTACAGCCCTCAGTCAATGGCACAGTAAACACAACGTTTGTCAGCAAAGACAGAATGGAAAGCAACAGTCATGTTAAACCTTGGCATGGCTTGTGTAATGCTGAACTCAACGATACAGAGCGCAGTTTATTTTCAGATGTTACCTGACAGTGGACATCATATTTATTTTTCACACGCCTGATCAAACCATTATCTACGTGAATCAAAGCTGGAGAGCCACCATTTCAGATATGCGCATGTGCGAGTTCAGCCATCATTTTAGGCACATGCACATGTCTAAAACTGTGGCTTCTGGCTTGGCAGGACGATGCTTCTGGATCAGACAACTGCATGAGAAATTCAACAAACCTGAATACAAAGTTTACTTGACCAAGGTAAATATTAACTCACAGATTTTCAGCAGGTAGTTGTAATTTTGCATGTGCTGCCCTGATGTTAATTATTATTATTATTACTATAAATTCAGATTGTATGGGCCCAGTTGTAGACTGGTAGAATACTGCCCCCCATTTCTTGGCAGCATGTGGCCAGGTAGTACACATTGCACCTAGAACGCTTCTTAATCACTGATACAGTATGTTCAGTGGATCCATATGATTGGATCTGAAGTCCAAATGTTTCAAGAATACATTTGGAATATTCTGAGATTGTTCTACTCGTACAAATAATACTTGATACTACACCGTGAACACGTCAGTAACCAGTGAAATGAGTTATGTGAATGACCTGAAGTTATATATTTTTTAGGGATTTTAGGATATTTTGAAGGATATTGAAGTAAAATGACATGATAAAGAACTGATACTCACTCACACTTGTTATTACCTATATATTACAATTACTGATATGGGGTTAGTGTAATAATGCTATATATCTATGCATACACACTGTGCATGCGATGACTTCAGCACTAACCTCCTGTCTGTCGGGTACAGCTCAGTGGTGACCACATCCAGGGAGTTCCAGGCAGAGATACTGAGGCCGTTATAGAGACAGAGCATGAAGATCATCATGGACTCGCTGGTGCCGAACCAGAGGAAGAAGCAGCTGATGCCTGACAGCACCATGGAGCCACCTGTGGGGCACAACACCACGCATCTTTTACATCTCACAGAACAGCTTCATTTACCTCACCCCCGGAGAAAAAAAAGAGAATTTGATATCACACCCAACATGCTGAGGCGTCCTATTTTGTCCATGAGGAGGGCGGAGACGATATTTCCAGGCAGCACAGCCAGCGTTCCCAGGAAGTTGACAAAGTAGACCCAGTAGGCACTGTAGTCGTCGTCATATGTCATCTGACAGCCTGTCTTGTTGTGGTGGAAGGAGCTGTTGATCACTCTGGAGTTTGTTAGTTTGGTGTCGTCGATATCTGTGAGTGTGAGAGGCAAGCATTCAGTTTTTAAACTGTGTTTCAATAAGAAATAGGATACATTTTTATCTGCATTTTATGAGCCGATATCTTGCCTCTTTTTTCTGATCTTGCTGCTGCTGATGGGGTCTGTTAAAATCTGCATGCTTTTTTTTATCAATTTATTTTTCTGATGGTGTTTAATTTGTTTTAATTGGTTATTATTAATCATTTTAGACTGCTTTTAGGTTTTCTTTGAGGTGCAATGCTGGATCACCAATCAGATAAAGCAGGTTAATTTTTGTCTCATTTTTTGGTTCAATAAACAGAAAGCAAGAGAGTGGGCATGAAATAAGAATAAATAAATGAATATACGGGAAACACTGGTACTGCATGAAGCATGTGCATATGCATTTGGTTGGCTGGCCAGAGGTGCTTAAGACAAAGGGGAGAGTTGCCCACCTCTTCCAGTTTTCTGCCTACTCTTGCTTTAAAGAAATCATCACAAACTACTAACACATGGAAAACCTGTAGCCTCCTTGTTATGCCATCTTAGAAAAATTATCGTTAAGGTGTTCATTGTCCCATCTGACTCTTTGCAGGAAAGTAAAATATGCATATTTCCAAAAAATATCAAACTTTTCCTTTAATCTGGATGAGGCATTTTCATTAATAACTGCTTTAATAGAACTTGGACTCGTATATTTGCATTTTTTAATTTGATTCATAAGTGTAATCCTTCTCAGCTCTGTACAGTGTAAATGTCTGTGGGCTTTCTCTCTCAACAGAAAAGGTTTATTAATAATCTTCAGCAGCTGCTGCAAAGAGAAAACATTCCCCGCTCACCTCTGCTCTCATGACGCACTCTTCCCTCCCTCCCTCCCTCATTCTGTCTCTCCTCGTTTCTCTTCATCCTCTGCTCTCCAGAGACACATTGCTGGGGGCAAAGAGACTTCATTTCCCATGGGGCATTACCAGCAACCCAGCGTGCCCTTACTGTTTCTGTGTTCAGCGCTTTTCCTGAGTGCTGGAGGGGGAAGTATTTTTCCACCCTGCGCTCCCACAAGGTCTGATTCAGCTCCGCTTCCTCTCGCAACATTTTAAACCCCTTCCCCTGCCTTTGCTTTTCTTCCTGCGTGTGTTTTTGTCAGCTCCAAAATGATTGGATTGCACTTTTATAACACAGCCTGGATTTATTAAATGCACAGTCTGATGTTTTGTATGCTTTGGCAGATGTCTTGGTTAAAAAAATGTTGTGTTGAAGTGAATAGGAAGAGCTCACATTTAAAAATTAGCTGCTCAGAGAATCATGTTGATGTACCTGTTTGAGATCTAAAACATTGGATACAACTGGAATTATCACCATTTGGTTGTTTGCCTCCGCACACCAGTCAAGTTACAGTTTACATCAATGTCTGTAAAAACATAGACGTTTCACACACATCTTACCCCTGGCAGCACAGAAGATCTCCACAATCAGCACAGTTTCATTGTGGGCACCAAAGATTAGTTTCACAAATTAAGTGTCTGCCCAAACATCTCACCTCCTGAAATATTATATTATGTAAAGTGGCCAGAGAAGTTTTTTTTCAAAACATTATGATGCCACAGTGAAGCTGACATTCGTCCTTTTCAATATAAAATGTCATCACTTCATCATTATATCCTAGTAGCAGTTCTAACATGGGCACCCAATATTAGTGTCACCAATTCCGTATCTGACCAATGTCTCCCCTTCTGTGTTTTGACTTATGATGTCAAATATAATGGCCAAAAAGTGTTTTTGCAAAATATTACAATGTCACAGTTGACCTTTGACCTCTCGGATGTAAAATGTCAGAACTTTATCATTGTATTCTATAAGACATTTGTGTGACATTTGAGTGTGTGAATTGAGTTGAGTTATGGGTCAACACCATGTATTATTCACCGTGACCTTGACCTTTGACCACCGGATTCTCACCAGTTCATTCTTGAGTTCAAATGGATGTTTGAGGAAACTCCCCCAAGCCCATCTTAAGGTATTGTGTTCACAACAATGAGACAGATGCAAGGTCACAGTGAACTTGACCTTTACACACCAAATTCTAATTAACTCATCATTGAGTCCAAGTGAACATTTGTGTCAAATTTGAAGAAATTCCCTCAAGGTGTTCTTGAGAGATCGCTTTCACAAGAATGCAACGAATGTAAGGTGACCATTGACCTATGACCACCAAAGTCCCTTTGGTTAATCTTTGTTTCCAACTGAACATTTGTACCAAATTTGAAGAAATTCCTTCATGACATTTTTGAGATATCGTGTTCAAAAGAATGAGACAGCCAAAAAATCTAATTGGTTAATCCTTGAGTACAAGTGAATGTTTGTGCCAAATTTGAAGAAATTTCTTCAGGATGTTTGTTAAATACACCTTTACAAGAATGGGGCAGATGCAAGTGACCTTGACCTTTTACCTATGACAACCAAAATTTAATTTGTTCATCCTTGAGTCCAATGGGCGTTTGTGCCAAATTTGAAAAAAAAAAAATCCCTCAAGACGTTTTTGAGATATTGCGTTCACAACAATGAGACAGGCAAGGTCACAGTGACATTGACTTTTGACCTCTGACCGCCCAAAATCTAATTGGTTCATCCTTGTGTCCATGTGGATATTTGTGCCAAATTTGAAAAAATTCCGAAAGCACTGCCTCCAGCCTTGGCTATTGCCGGCACAGAGGTATAATAAGAAGCATCACTCCAGGAGTGTTTGTGTGGTTAGTATTTGCCATTTTCAGAGCTCTGCAACCAAGCCCGCCTCAGTTTCTTTGTTAACTACAGTCGGCTGAGTTCAGAGAGGCAATCTGTGCAAGGCCACGGAGGTTAAGCAGTAATTTAATGGCATAAAGCAAAGCCATAAATGCTCAAACCCATTCTTTGGTCCACAGAAGCTTGAACGTTAGACCCCAAAATGAACTGTCAGAGAGAGACAGAGAGACTGAGTGAGACTTATGTGCACGCCATCTACACTATAATAGGATTTTCAGGGGTGGAAGGAAACACTATGTGCTGGAGCGGGATGCTGTGAATGTGAGTGAGCTCTGCAGGTGAAGACTCACCCGTGTTGTAGAAGAACGAGTCTATGAAGGTGCAGTTTTTGAAGAAGGAGGCTATGGAGGAGACATCCTCGAAATAGCAGTTGATGAAGGAGGAGTCGATGAATGTGACCGCCTTGAACTTCATACTGATGAACCTGAGAGAAGGGGAGATGTAAATGAGATGAGATGGAGGCGGCAGGGGAGGAGATTATTATACAGATCAAAAGAATAAAGCAGGATTAACAGGGACTGGGAACATATTTCTGACAGCAAAGGTGTTGATATTTAATTATTTCATTTCTTGTTATTGAACACTTAAAGTACAGTTTAAAACAACAAAGGCTCAAAATCAATCCTGCACAATTAATGACACTGTGATTTTTATCCAGTCATTGTTCCTTGTTGTTATTTTAACTGCATGACAATTTCATAGTTGACGTACTTATGTTATGTTACATACATATTTATGAAAGAAGTCATACCATATTTTTTTTTCTAAACCTAACAAAGTACTTTTGGTGCAAATGTGTGTTTCACTCAGTATTTTTACATGCACAGTTAAGTGGAGCTACAGCTATGGCTTGATTATGTCATTTAATTAGACTACTGTCCTTGTCCCAGTATACAAGCACCAAGGGAGAATCCATTTATTGAAGAAGTTTGTCTGACTCCACCACAGCAGTTGGAGATTTACTCCCTTTCAACTGGTTGCAATAAAACGATATTATTTAAACAGACTGTGATATAGACCAAATCACATGTATAAATGTTTATTTACAATAACTTCAGGGTAGAAAACTGCCTCCTCATGTACATATAATCAAGAGGGCGCTTAGTTTTAAGCCACCTAAAAAATTAATATCAGTTTAAGTGCAGCCTACGTTATATTTACAATATTTTCAACGTAAGAAAGCCCTTACCGACAAGTGGTTATATCAAAAACGTCAGACTCCACTGAGAAAAACTCTAATGAGCGGTGGAACTGCTGCTCTACCGCTGCCTCAATCAGCTGTTGTGTTGGTAACGAGCAGCAAATCTTTAGATAAAGTGTACACTTTAACTATTTTTTTTAGGTGGCTGAAATATGATTTGTTGTGGCCCTGTCCACAGCAGGACATCACTTAGCTTCAGTGCCGGTGTTGTGGGACTGTACTTTATGTAACATTGGAGAGGGGTGGCTGGGATGTGACTTTTTTCATTTAAAATAAATATAAAATACTACCTTTTCAAGTTCTATGTCTCTTGCCTAAGCCAAAATTAAAAACACAAGTCCCTTCTCAGTGCTTATATATTTTTAATGCCTGACTAATTTTGCAGCACTCCCTCATAAGTGACAAACAGTTTCTATCCCTAACCACTGAAGGAGGCAAGAGCAGCGACTAGGAGCATGTGCAAAATGCCTGTGTTTACATGATGAAATGGCTCATCTTCCAGTTGAATTGTCTTGATTTCAAGAAATTCAGATTTCAGTCACACTAAGATGTTTACATGTTTTAGTTGCACTAACACAATAATTTGATTTTTGAAAACGTAGTTGCTATGTTAACCATGTGTTAAAAACTGCAGCCATTAATGGACATGTAAGAGCTATTTTGTCATTCTGGTATTTGGATGTTTTGATCTACTGCCAGACTTATTTAGAATTCACTGTGATGGGTTGTATCACACATGTGGTTATATGGGTTGGAGGACTTTTTATCAACTCTGAATGTATATTTAAATGTGTATTTTTACAGAGTGATACTGCAACTTTTACTTTGAACACCTCTACTCTGTAAAGACAACATGCTAAAGATGGCCATCCTTCAGCATGTCTACAGTAACTAAGGCCTGTAATTGATCTGTATGATCTGTAGCATGCTGCTTGTGTCTACACAGTGTCATGTGTTGGCCCTGATTCAATATCTTCATAAACACTCCTGTGAGGACGGAAAAGAACAACAACAGCAGATTGTTGTGTCTTTGTGTAAGTGAGAATCGTAACCAGGAGAGGATGTGTGTGTGTGTGTGTGAGAGAGAGAAAGAGAGAGAGTGAGAGAGAGGGAGAGGGAAAGAGAGATAACACTTTTAATTTCCTGGTGTTGGGAGAGATAAAGGAGGAAGGATTAATATTACCGGCAGAGGTGTGTTGTTTGGGGGAATGACAAATAGCACTGCTATCCCACAGTGGGATGCTTTTAACCACAACACCGTGCCGAGAGAGGCTCAAAGGTTTGGATCATTGTTTGTTACATTGCTAGCTTTAATGATCTCTTACTGAATATCATTTTCTCTCTTTTTTTTGTTTACCTGTCATTTAGAAAGACTCCGTTTCTGTGGATCTGGTTCTCCAGGGTGAAGTTGAAGGTGAAGTCTTCAGTGCGTTCGTTGTTGTGGATCTTTACTCTGGAGGCGTACTCGTCGGCCTGGAGGTGCTTGATGACGTCGGGGAACCAAACAGAGAGCCCGTAGTACCTGGATACAGAAACAGCGTCTGTAGTAAAGTGTGGTCACAGAAACAGGCCACGCAAGTGCAGCTGATTCTGCTACTGCTCACTCTGAAGTCACCATGGACTGTTGTGTAAAGTGTTAGATGTGCTGTTCTATTTCTTTGTGCTTTGATAAATTGATGACAGGATTTCTCAGTTTCTGCTGTGAACTTAAAGTTTCCGGTCAACAGTTGGTTGTTAGCGTTAGCAGAAAGTGAAGCTATAACCACAGTATGACTTTTAATCCACTGTGAGCTGGAAACAAATTAACAGCTCTCAAATTCATAGATTGCAAAGATTTACAAGTTGCACTGGTGTTTGGGGGTTGCAAAATGTGACTAAATAGTCGCGATTAGAGCTCTGCAGATAGAAAAACACAACCTCTCGACCTGCACACACTACTGCCACTACCACTCATTAAGTTAGACTGTTACCACAGCATTGTTATACATGATGATATATTCTTTCTCTAACAAATTAACAGCTCACCAGTTCAGATATTAATAGTGTCTGCAAGTCATAGTTGTGCTCCTTGATTGCCACATGTGACTAAATAGTCATGGTCTGGAGCTCTGTAAAAGCCCTGCTCTGTGTGTGTGAGAGAGGCAGAGAGCTGCAGGAGACAGAGGGAAAAATAAAGGCAAGTCTCATGCCAGTGGCTAAAAAATTAAAACAGTTTATACTCAATGTTTGTGATAAAGTCATTTTATAAATCACACGTGGAACAAGCCATGATGCATCCAAGTTTATTCATATATTTACCCACCACTAGTTCTGTGTCTGACTCTTCATACCAAAACCACATCCAAACAACAGAAGTCACCCCCCTTTTTGGGTATGAGCTCCTCCTGGTTTTGAATAGGCCGGTAAGTGTCAGTGTGTTGTGCTGAATCCCCACGTTCAGCATCACTGTCCAGCAACTCCATGTTTGTTTTGGTACTGTGCATTGTGGAGACGCCCCCTCAGCCACACAGGTGGATCCAAAGTGTTATCACTCGACATAAATGGAATATACAAATATGAAATACTAGACTTTTTTTTAATCGTCAGGCGATATATTTTGTCACATTGCACAGTCCTAAATCCCACCATGTGCTTTTGTTGACATCACGGTAGTGGCATAAATAGCAGACAGTTTCCCTGGAATATGATATGTAGACATGGAAGTATGGAAGAATGTGACCACGTGGGATGAGAATGTGTTGATAATACACGAGCTGTGTTTATAAACTGATATTTTAGTATAGTTTGCTGTTGTTGCAGGCAATCCCAAGTTAATCAATAAATAAGAAACATCTTTTATCCATCTTCAGTTTTTTTTTCAACATAGACAGGCCTAGCAAGCACACAACACATCAAAGTATAAAAGAAATTGGGAAAGTGGAACGAGGTCCAGCCGGCTTCCAAACTTGCTTGATTGTTCCACAGAGTGGAAAGGGGTGGAACTTATGAAAGGTCAACTTTTACAAATCATAAACTTCCCCAAAGGAGCTTTATAATCTTTACAGCATCTGTCCTTTGACCTGAGCTTGGAGGATTGCTGTTTTTATTGCAGCACCACCAGCTAATGACTTTGTGACTGTGTGTGTGTGTGTGTGTGTGTGTGTGTGTGTAAATGTCAGTACATGTGTTTGTGTGTATGTTTACATGGGTCAGTCACAGTGTAATTTTGCTGTGGTATGCGTCTCTGGAGAAGAAAAGGTCAAACTGGTGTCAGAGGTCCAGCTGGTTTATTGGTGTTTTTTCGATCTGGGAGGTCAAATTAAAATGAAAAGATCAGATCTGTTTCCGTGTTGATCGACCAACGGACAAGACAATAACAGGATCCAAAAATTTAAAAGAATAAAAGACATATTGAGAAAAAAACCCAACTACTTGATATACAACAAAACCAGAAACATAATTTTTCATGTAGTATAACTAAGCCACTCTTTCTATCTTGAATTTTTACAGACTGAAAACTTTTGGACATGTTTGCACTGCAATTCATTAGAGCCGTCAGCAGCAAAAAGCCAAATGGCACCTTCTCTCAAATCGCTTCTCTCTTTCCAATCTCACCTGTCAACATTCATCAGGAGGCTGGAAGTGAGAGAGCATCTGCTGCACTGCTAAGTACCTCACTGAAACTCTTATTTAGCCGGAGAGTCGTGGTGACTCAGCTAAGTATCGCTGAGGGCGATACTCAGCATCATTTAACATGACGGAAGCATACAGTCGTAATGCAGAGAGGTGTGCCGAAAATCTCTTACCCAAAAGACAGAGTGAACCACACTGCAGCCAGTTTGATAGTGTTGTCTCTGACTGGGTAGTTGAAGCATCTCATAAAAGTCAGCCAGATCTGTGATAAAAGGGAGAATAGTTTAATTTAAATTAAAATTGAATATAAAATCAGTGTACAACAAACCAGGAGAAATTAAAAAAGGATCATACTCCTCTGAGTTCTGCCTTGATCTTGGAGAGGACTTTGAGTACAGGGTTGGCTGACTCATTCTGCATCTCCACCAGCTCGTCCAGCTGTTTGGGGATTTTGATCCTGTTCACCTGCAGGGGGAGACACTGATCTGTCACCTGCTGTCGCTCTGCAGCAACACAGAGAAGTATTGCAGGGCCAGTGTGTGTACTCACAGTGAAGACTCTCTCAGGCTCTCCGCGGGCGCGCATGTTGGTGTCGTGGATTTGTTTGAGCACCATCCAGGCCTCATCGTGTTTGCCCATCTAAGAGACAGGAATGTAATGTCACATGTGCGCAAACATCTGCCTTTTTCCTTGCCTTTGAGCAACTTGAGAAAAAAAAAACAAACAAACAACAACTTAACAACTTAACAAGAAATGACCCAAACATTTGCAAGAACAAGTTACAAGAAAATTACCTGAATTTAAGCCACAACAACACCCCTGCCTGCATGCACCCGTCTTTCACCTCCTGCAGTATCTTTGTCTCGTGTCCCCCCCACATCTCCCTTTCAACTCTCCGCTGCCCCCTTTTGGAAGCATGCCTTACAGTTTGAGAACCTCTGCATTGATGCAAAGATGCCGTTTTCAGTCTTAAAATATTTTACTGCATTAAAATTGTTTCTCTGAAAAACAAGTTATTTTCTGATATCCATTATTATTATTGTTGTGAAATTAAATGTGCTGCCAGCATCACAGCGCACTGCATCTCTGTCTCTTACCTCAAGGAAGAAGCGGGGGCTCTCAGGCATAAAAGTGAGAGCGACCACTGCAGAGACACACGGCAGCGCACACACCACAACAAACACTCTCCAGCTGTGGAACTGGTAGGCTGAACCCATGCTGAAACTCCAGCCTGCACACAGAGGCAGACACACAGAGAGACACACATTTAATTCATATCTAATGACACAAAGAGACATAAAACTTGAATAAAACAAACACATTCACATAAAACTCAATTAAAGCTTAATGTTTCCAGCAAGGTTGGATGTGCTGTGGGTTTTCAGTCCTGGATGAACATACATGCTGCCACAAGCTGATGAAATTAATTAACCTGCGGGTCAAGACGTCCCTAGTGTCTCGGTGCACTCTTTGGTATCTGCAGACACATTGTCATCAGTCTCTCTCAATTCCTACTTTACTTTTCTCACCCGAATATTTCATTAATTGAAACAGAAATGAGTTAGAAAAAATGTCTAGACCACTAACATCCTAGAAATGTCCTGAGCCCCATAAATGTCCTAAAATCCTTGAAATGTGCTAATATCCTAGAAATGTCCTAAAATCCTTGAAATGTGCTAATATCCTAGAAACCCTAAAATCCTTGAAGTGTGCTAATATCCTAGAAACATCCTAAAATCCTTGAAATGTGCTTATATCCTAGAAATGTCCTTAAATCCTAGAAATGTTCCAAAATCCTAGAAATGTCCTGAAATCAAAGAAACTTCTTCATATGCTCAAAATGTGCTAAAATCCTAGAAATGTGCTAACATCCAAGAAATGACCTTAAAATCCTAGAAACTTGTATGGGCCTACTGCAATTGGCTCCTGGCCTCCTCTTATTTTGCAAGAGTGGGCCCCAAATAAAGAAAGTTAAGTCTAGATGAACTTATAACTGAGGTGCTAAATATTTGGGACAGAATAATGAGTTGCTATGGTGGACACTGCATGGCTTAGGTTGTTGGTAGATATTTTCCTTGTGTTCAGTTTTGGGTGTCACCAGGTTTGTGCTCAGAGGTTGCTCTAAGCACAAGGGCATGGCAGGTGGTTTCCATGATGATCAGTGTCAATGTTTGGGCATCTCTAAGTTGTTAGGGTGTTCTGTGGAACTCCTATAGAGTGCAGTGGCTTGAGCTTGAGTCTGAATATTTCACCACTAGTAGGAGACTTAAAAGATATTAGGTTTGAATTTTTCAGCACCATGGAGAGCAAGACAGAGAGCCAAGTGCTGCATTTAGGGTTCAGCTCCTGAGAGGTCTACATTACAAAAAGTAAAAGTTTCTAATGTGACAGACTTTAAATTTTAATGGACAATTTGTAATTTTATGCTGCTTGGGATCTCTTAATAAAAACAAAGATAAAAGACAGGCATTGTAGTCAGTTTCTCCCTATAACACAATTCTTTTAGTGTTCATCGTTTATTTGGTTTTTACTGGGAGCTGAATTTTCCACCGAGGTCTCTTCCTCTCCAGTACAAACAGACTAGGAGGTAAAATAAGGTACAAACACTGAAAAAAAGCAATTTCACATTTAAAATGAGTATTTCTCCTATTCTGTTTGGCTGGTTATGGAGGGGCCGCCGCTCTTGCAAATATATGCTCACCTTTTTTGTCTGATAACTCAAAAATCCAGACGTCCAAGAAGTTTTTACTATGACCCAAATTACCCACAGAGATCTCCTACTCTCTAAAACAAATCAACCCATTGAGTTAAACCAGAGAAAAATATTGAATATAGCAGTTTCAAGTTTTGAAAATAAAAAGTGACCAAGATCTAAAAAGTTTACCATTAAACGGGGTTCAATACTGGATAAATTTATGATGACACAGTGGATTTGACTCCACCGCCAAATGACACAAGCCACGTCTTTGATTAGAATGACTTCCCTGGGTCTGGATATGGTTGGAAATATTTGGAATAGTGGAGTACACAACGCAACATAAAATAAGACATTGATTGAGTCATTTTTAATTACATTTTAATGAGGAAATCTTACATATTACATATTAAAAGAGAATATTCTCCTATGTTGTGAGTCCTTGAGAGCCAAAAATTACATTTACAATTTTGAAAAGATGTGTGCTTGTTTTTCACACTGATCACTGGGAAATATCATTTAACATGATTGTTTTTTTCCAGGTGTTTGTGTGCTGTGTATGTGGTCATATGTTACCAGCACATTTCACTTCAAGTAGACTCATCAAAAACATGATCAAGATGTTATTAATGAAATGCAGGCAGAAACTACACTGACTTTCCTTTTTTTGCAGCCTGGGATGTTTTCCATCATTACAGAGAAACACAATGTTTGCTGGTTAAACATCAGAACTCATATTATAAACTCAGTATCATAAAACATATCCCAGTTAATCACTCACATTTGTACTTTGGAGGACAGTCTCTGGTGGACGGATACTTTTTTTTTACTCTGTGAGTTGGTAAAAAAGGATTGCCTGACTGCCTTATTAGTTCAGTTCTTGGGAGTTTAGTTTGTTTCCTTTGAGGAGAGGCCTTCAGATCCTCAGAAGGACGTTTTTCATGAATTTAAAAAAAGATGAAACATTAAGTGTCAGGCAAAAATAATGCATGAACTTCGACTTAGTGTTTGTAGCAGTGGTGGTGCTCAGTGCCACTGGGAGAGACACGGAGCTGTGTGCGTGTGTGTGTGTGTGAGAGAGAGAGACCTCTAAAAAGTGCTGAGTCAACTAGTGACCTGTATTTCTGCAAATGGCAGCTTCATTTGCATAATTTTTGCAGAACAATGATTTAAACAATAACGTGAAAACACCGAAGTCCACACAACTCCAAAAACTTGCACGAAATACTCTCAAAATGTACTTTTTATACTTCAGTCACACTTTCCAACTTCCGCTGCTTAGAACATGTGATTTCCTGTCAGCCGCGACTCTTGCACATGCACGCTCCTGCAGAGATGCCTCCTGCTCATGTCTGCATGGACCTCCACTGTGCAGCCAGGTGCCTCTCATATTATGTGGTGCTAATTCATTGGATATCATATGAACCTTTGTATGAGGACACGTTGGGCTATATCAACATCCACAGTGGCACTGGTGGTGTCATGACTTCAGGATGAGATATCATATCATCAGCAACAACATTAAAGTTGACATCAAAGTCAGAAAAAGCATCAAACTTTGACTGTGAATTCTCAGAGAGGTGTCAAAAAATGTATAAAAATACATTAAACACAAAGAAAAGCAGATTCAAAGTTTTTTAATCTAAAGATTCTTTTAAAATCAGAATGACCTTGATTTTTAGATCACCGTTCCCAAGCCTCTACATAGGAAACATAATTGTGCTTTATTAAATATTCTATGATATTATTTATTAGAAAGCTGGCAAAAACATAAACACCAGTCATAAAAAAAATGCAATCTTTGAGCCCATTGGCACAGAAAGCCTCTGCGGATCTGGGCCAATATTTCCGTGTGATCTGGTATAGCTAGCAGATATCTAGGCCAAGACTTCCTCTTCCATGCTCAACAAATACATATTTGCATGTGAAAGCAGATAAAGTTTTAAAAAGTTAATACAAAGGTAACTCATCGTCAGGCGGTAGCTGATGGGCTCTGAGATTGTGCTCTGCTTCTCCACACACACTGTTTTCCTGATGATAAAATGTCAAATGATCTAAACTAGAACACACTGATACCAAAATCTTGTCCTGTCAACTATAGATTCTGCATACAATGCAGAAATAATAAAAAATATGACATTGCATTTAAAATGCCAACCAGTCTAAATTTCATTCAAACAGCCAAGAGTGTATAAAATCAGCATCAGTAAAGCATGTTAACATGGATGCAGAGAAGTGTGTGTGTGTGTGTGTGTGTGTGTGTGTGTGTGTATGTGGCCTGTGGTGCTGCTCCAGCCTGTACCAGTACAAACCTCATTAGGGGGATTATGGCTTTAATGGACTGGAGGGGAAGGCTGACTGATTCAGATGCTCAGCAAGATTTATGTTTCTTTTCTACAGTAAGTGAGCACAACTGACACACACACACAAACACACACACACACACACACACACACACACACACACACACACACACACACACACACACACACACACACACACACACACACACACTGTTCTTGGACATCGTTTGATGTGACACAAATTTGAAAATATTGTTGTGTTAATGAACACGCAGAAAGACATACAGACACTTAGACTAAATCCATCCTACATCTCACACTGCAACACACACACACACACACACACACACACACACACACACACACACACACACAGTTTTCTGGCCTTTGTCCACCAATCAATGCACAGAGCACTGCGGCGGAACCTATTACCCACACACCGCTGCGTCTTGGAGAAAAAAAAAATTGTTAAAACACTGGCGTCTAATCAATTGGCCTCAATTATGAGCCTCGGCCGGTGCTCACACACTCGCTCACACACTTGCTCACAGGAATAAAGTTTTTGACAACAGACAGAGAGCCTTAAGATGGAAAGTACAAATGAGAATAAAATGAAATACTTGGCTCCATGTGCTTATGAGCTTGTCCGCGTGCACACACACGCACACACACACACACACACACACACACACACACACACACATGCACACACACACACACACACACACACACACATTCTTTCAGTCATAAAACAATGACTTCTTATTTATCCAGTAATTATTGAAAGCAAATAACCCAGAAAAGGAAAATCAGAAGTGAAACAAATACTCTTTGGTGTCACAGTTTCATGTAAAAAGGAGAGAATTTTCCCTGGAACTATGAATTTGGACTTTTGGATACCAATATGTTATAACCTGAGCAACTAAAACAAAATCTGCATAACTAGATATCACAAGAGGAAAGTCAAAGCTTGAATTATTGACATGCAGATGTGTGACACCATGTGCCAGTAAAGCTGCACTTACAGTTTACTTGAATGTCTGTAAAAACATGGATGCATCACACACATCTTTCCCCCAGCAGCACAGAAGATCTCTACAGTCAGCACAGTTTCAAAATTAAAGTCACCAATTCAGACTAAATGTCTGCCCTTCTGTTCCTGAGTTATGATGTTGACTAATGACCAGTGAAGTTGACATTTGACCTTTTCGATATAAAATGTTAAAACTTCATTAATCACATTAGATATTTGTGTTAATTAAAAATTCGTAGGTTAAGGCTAAAAACATGTTTTGTGAGGTCACAGAGAGCTTTGTCCTTTAAACACACAAAAAAATAATCAACTTGTCATTGAGTCCAAGCAAACGTTCCTCTAGGTGTTCTTGAGAGATTGCTTTCGCAAGAATACGGCAAACAGTAATAATAACAGCAACTGTAAATCAACTGCTAAATCATGTTTGGTTGCTGGCCCCCATCTACAACAGTAGATCACTTAGATTCCGTGTCGGACCCCAGCCTGCTTCTCCAGACTGGGAGGTGTGACGATGAACATCTAGTGTTTTTTATACATTCTTTATGGATAAGTACCCCATACAACCACACTTTAAAAATTCTGAACTATCCCTTTAATGTGCTCAGCACAGTCAAAAAAATCAAAAGTGTCCAGTGTTCGGTTATAAAATCCTGAAGAGCGTCTCTCCTGCCAGGCTGCTGACAGCGCTGTCAGCTGAGGATCCAGTCACATTGGACAGCAGTGGGTTGTAACAACGTCTATTTCAAAATGACTTCAGCTGACTTTGCTAATGTTCGGCACCAGAGCTGAGAGCGTTGGAGCTACCAACAGAAACAAATGATGCAGCTCTGCATCACGCTGCCCTGTTTCCATCACAGTTTGGTCATTCTGAGGCACGATTTGATTGTAAAAGTGCAGCCTGCCTTTCTGTTATTCTGCATATCTCCATGTACAATGACACAGCTATGAAAAAAAAGGCAATGATTTGACTGACAAAGTGTGAGTCAACCTGGAGGCTTCTCAACTGATGATTAAAATTATCAACACTTCGGGGGCAGCTCTATTTAGCCCTGACAACAATTACTCATCTAAACATCAGCATAAGGTTGGATGACAGTAGTTTGTGGCATTTTGGAAAAAGGCGTTTTATTGACTGGCATCTTTATGAAAACAATGTGTTTGGCTGCACTGGAAACAGATACAGCAGTTGTTCCTATGTTTCTGACAAAGTAGCTGCTTAGATGCTGCCTTCATGTGCTCTTTGAAAATATCGTATTCAGCAGTAACAAGTTACGAGTTGGCTGGAATGAGAGTGGGACGTTGGGAAATTCCGTTGATCCCAGAGTTGAAACATTTACGTTATGTTTCAGGGCAGCAGAAATGGCGGAAAACATGGATACAATGTCAGCAATTGACAGTAAAAAAGAGATATATTTCATTTTGTTCCTATAGCTCTCATTTACGCTGCACATTTTAGTATATGCATCTATTAGCTGTAGCAAGCCAACAAACTTTTAATTATAAGGCTACTTTGATAAGATTGATAACAATGTTAACTTAGCTTGCTAATGGTCATCTTATTTCATTGATTGATTTTTTTTCAGGCCGATTACATGAAAAAACCTGCTTACTTTTAGCATCCACTTTTTTTTTCTGACCAAAGCACTTGACTGTGTGTATGTTGTAATTATAACTGCACAACTGGGAAGTCCAATATTTCCAAGGAGCACATGAAGGCAGCATAAAAGTTTGCTGCTACCAGAATGCTGGGACATGTAGTTTTAAACCGCACTTGCTGTTGCCACCAGTAACCACAGGTGTCAACACTCAAGCAGAAAAATGTAAAGGAGTAATTCACCCCCTAAGTGACCATTTCTATATCAGTTACTCATGTTGTGTTACATTAAATTTGTAATGAAAACTCCAAAAACAGAAAGAGCTGTCTGTTTGGGAAGCATACAACATGATAAATGAGACTTGGATTATATTGCATGAGCAATGTGAAAGTTTGTTAACAAATGTTTTGATAAAGTTTTGCTGTAATTAAATGTGGGCCCCCTAGAATAAAATAAATCAAGAAATTTTGGGGGTGTTATTTGGATTCTTGGTTCACCACGGAGGCATGCAGGAAAAGGTTTGTTACACAAATTTAATTTAACACGGGGTAAGTAACTGATGCACAAATGGTCTTTTGGGGGGCGATATTTGTTGTTACTGGTGGTTACAGAAACTGTGGTTTAATACTACATGTCCCAGAATTCTGGGGGGAACAAACACATGCTAACCAGCTACTGCTGCATCTATTTACAGTATAGCCAAACAAACTCGCATAGTTTTAAAAAAGAAATAAGTGAAGTAATTCTTCCTTCCTTCAAAGTGGCTTGATTTCTTTCAAAAGTATAAAAAGCAAATATGGAATATGGAAAATATTTAAGGAAGGAAATGAACAACTTAAAAACTTTGAAAAGGGAAGCTAGTTAATAAAAATCAGAGACTTTTGGAGAAGTGGTGGTATTAAATACATTTTTACTTCTTCTCACTCCTTTTCCAATATGTAAACCAAGTCATTATGTTTCATTCTGTTTTTGACTATTTCTTGCGCTTTAGGTCTTCACTGTGTAATTATTACTTTTTAATGTCTGTTCTTGTATATTAATTTCTCTATTTCCTTTTTTTTACATGTTTAAAATAAATACATAAAAACAAAAATAAAAATCAACAAAAAATGGCCCAAAAATTAGCAAGACATTACACTTAACGAACTTAACAAAAATAATTAAAGAAGAAAAAAAAGTAGTAGTTGGTGGTTGGCCTGCCCCTGCTTTGTAGAAACAGACGGGGTGCACACCCCACAGGGGTTAATATCAAAACATATTTTAGCCATTTTAAAAAAGGCCTACCTTAAAAAGTCAGTCTCAGTGGATGCTGTATTTAGAAAATTTCAGTGCTTTACCTCGCTGTCACACAGCCTTTTCCTTTGGCACTACATTTCTCATCCACCACCGCTCAGCTGTTTGGGTCAGAGAGTGCTGTAAGCGGCTGTTACGTGATCTGACTGAAATAAAACTTCATGTTGAATACACTCTCAATAAACTATTTTTAAAGTGGCTAAAACACATTTTGATATCAACCCCTCTATACAGCATGGCAATAATGAGCTGTGGCGTGCACTGACCACCAGCTACTATAATATGTAATGTAATACACTGACTATAAATAAGTACCTCATACAGCCCAAATTAAAAAATCCACAACTATCATTTTAAGAAAGTGCTAGACAAAATAAAATAAAAAAATATATATATACATTTTTTTCTGCGATAGTCTGGCGAACTGTCCAGGGTGTACCCCGCCTTCCGCCCGATGACAGCTGGGATTGGCTCCAGCCCCCCCGCGACCCTTACGAGGACAAGCGGTTACAGAAAATGACTGATAATTTAAAACATATAATTATAAGAATTACAAATATATTTTTCTGGACATTTTTCCTTTCTTGCAGTTTTTTGCCAAGTATCTGATTGCTTTTTTCCCCCCATGTTTTCTCATATCCCAGGGGTTTAAATGCTTGTGAAAGACGTCAACGAAAGTGATGCTGAATGGGTTAAATGACTTAATGGAAAGTGAATTTTACTGAGATAATCACACTTTTTCATATTTTTGTTTTGGTATCTAAAAATACTCCCAGAGGAAGCCATGGCAACAGATTCTGTCTTTAACTAGATGCAGTTTCACCCACTAGTTTCTTTACATGTTGTCCTAAAGTTTGTATTGGTCCAGTGACTTTATTCAACACCACTCGCTCGAGGTACTTAATCAACATGGGGGCCACGCACCATTGAGTCACACCCTGCACTGTCCTCAGCAGAGACAGTGTCCTGATGCAGACTGCATTATAACTGATCAACACGGCCCTGAAGATGGCAAACAAAGAAACTCTTCCTCTTCACTCATCCTTTCCTTTAATACTCTTTCACCCTGTCCTGTCCTCTTTGTTTTTTTGCCGCCGCTTCCCCTCAGCCCTCCTCTGTATCCCCTCACCTTTCGATTATCCCTGACACGGGCCACATAAATCACCACCTCTCGTCCTGATCTCCTTCTCTGCTCCTGTCCCCTCGTCCACGCCCCTCCACACCACATTGATTTCAGTTGGCTCATTTTGTTCTTGTCCTCTGACACACACACCTCCTCCCTTCACCCTCCAGCTCTCCCTCACTATATTTTATGAGATGTGTTCTATAAGCAAACCTTTTATATTGTTCTCCTCCTATATTTAGTTTTAGTCTAAAATTGCATGAAATAAACACAAATACTGACTGTACAGATTTTATGTTGTGGACAGCAATTATCCCAACATTATGGTTTGGTCCTATAAGTTTTTGGTAAAAATGTTTTGAAAATTAAAAACAACAAAGTTGTGTCAACTGAGAGCTTGCCTGCCACCTCCCTGCAGATCACGAAGATCTTGATATGCTGATACTGTGGTGAATTTAATGCTCTGAAATCCAGATCAACCTGAGATTATTGGTTTGATTTCTTTGGGGGAAAAAGGCAAAAAAAAAATGACAGAGATGTCCCAAAATTTTCAAGAAATTGACAAGGTGACAAGAAAATTACCGAAAAAATGGAAACAGGAAAAAATGTCCAAAAGACTATATAAGTAATTATAATAATTTTGTGTGAAAATGTATTTTACAGAAAAAAAATGTAATAAAATTTACACATACAAACACAATTTACAAAAAATTCAAAAATTTGCAAAAAAATAAGCATTTTTTAGTTTTTCTTTGTTTTAAAAGGGACACAACATATTAATGAACATCTGTATGAAATGCAAATGAAAAATATCAAGAAAAAAAGAAAAAAAGGAAAAGTAAAAAAATTTTTTTCTTTTTTTAAAACTTTTATATCTGCTTATTTTCAGGTAATGGTTATCAACTTTTTTTTTTCTTTTAACTAATATATTGCTATTTTTAGGCCACATTGCTCAGTGTAATTGTCTGTTAATAATTCTATTTTATTTTTGTTTATTTTCAGGTCATTTTTTTCTTCAACCTTATTATTTTCACCAATATCTTGCTAATTTTGGGGCCAGGTTGCTCAGTTTTATCTACACATGTTAAAAAATACAGACATTTTCTTGTTTCTTATTTACTTTATTTTATTTTTGCTTATTTTCAGGTCATTGTTTTGCAGTTTTCTTTTTCTTACTAATATCAAGCTAATTTTTGGACCAAATTGCCTTTTTTCTTCTCCCCATGTTTTTGAAAGACATCAAACCAAGTTGTTCAACATTTAAAGGGTTACAGGCCTGCATGTGTATATTTTTTGTGCAGGCTGACATATGCTTTGCTGCTTTTTCTGCTGCAGCTATTGTCAGAGCCTCCACCTACACCGCCACCTGCTTTGGATTCATGTACACCCTGGAGGGCCATGTCTACATTAAGCCCCAGGATTCTGAAAGTATTTGCAATGCAGCCTTCATGCTACGTATCGTGCTGCGATGTATGTGCATCACTAACAGCGGGGAGCGTCATCAGCGGGGAAACATACCGCAGAGTCCAACTTTACTGCCATTTCTATTTGCAGTGTAATGTTTGAACTAGTGATGCGAGTGATTCCTGACAGTGGGACACTTCTCCAGTTTGGAATCTGGGTCGCTGGAGCTCAAAGTACATGGACATTGAGTCATTTTGCCTTTTTTACCAAAGCAGTGTTCTACAGTCTTTTCTGCAGCATAATGCTGTGTCATCCAGTGAGCTGCTGCCGAGGGAAATCAAATACTGAGAGTGCATTCCTGGAAGAATACCTTGTAACATGAAAGCCGTATTCTGATTGTTTAGTGAGTTTTCCACATTCTTGTTCAGTATTTTGCCCTCTGTTAAATCTCTAAGACCACTCCAGCCTGTGTTAAATACTGTTTATTCCTGAATTTTCCTGAAATTCTCCACTTTTTGAATGAATATGAATCTAATATAAGCTGGAACTCTGTTACAACTGGATGATGGCTGCATTTAACCATTTAACTGACAGTTGACATAGGCAACCAGTTTGTTTGCTGGTTTCTGCCAACAACAAGTTAACCCTTAGGGACTGTTTGGTGCATTTTATACCCCTTTACTTCATTTTTTTTGGTATAATTTTGACTGTGTTCATGCATACTGCATAGATTTTGGCTAGATTGTATATTTTTGTTTAATCTTGGAATTTCCAGCTCAGTTTCAACAACAAGTCTAAAATTCCCTATGTTAACAAAATTGTTACATTCATACTATTAAGTGCACAAAATGCACCACTAAAACCCATTAAAACTGCAATTTCTGATCCCACAGCCATCAAAACAATTAAAATATGCATTATTTCTGGGTGTCATTATGAGGTTTGCCTTGAAATGTGTAATTTTTACTATTATCCACCTGATGTTATTTTCAAATTTGGCATATGGAGAAAATACATGCTATTTCCACTAGGTGCACTGTCACAATCAATGTTGCTGCTAATCATTGACACATACCAGGATGAAATCTATTTAGCATGTAAAATTTTGAAAATATTTCATCTTTTTTTCTCATCAAAAAACATAGTGGCATCATGACAAAAAATGTCATTTAAAGGGTTAAAATTCTGAAAAATAATGAATCTTTGATATTTATGACTGATATTGGTTAAAAATAACTCAATGAAGGTAAAAAATAATATTATTGTATAATTCTTTTTTTTTAAGATTATTTTTTGGGGGCATTTCCCTTTATTTATATAGAGCAGCTGAAGCGTGACAGTAAAGGTGGGAGAGAGAGTGGGGAATGACATGCAGCAAAGGGCCACATGCTGGACTCAAACCCCGGCCGCCGTAGGAACCTGGGGTGCACCCTCCACCTGGTGAGCTAGAGGCCGCTCCTTGTTGAATTCTTTTTAAAGCTTGATTCGAGTGTGTGTAATATTAAAGAGGCCCATAAATCAATATTTCCTGTCACTTTATGACTATCTTTGACAAGTAAATTAGGCGTCCTGTATATTAGTTTTATTGTTAACAGCGTAACGTTATCCTTTACAAAGGCTACTGTCGTCGATTTGTTAACTTGCATATATTACATATCTCACTGCACTTCACAGCACTGTATCAGGTCTAAAAGGTGAAGAAACAATCCAACTCAATCCCTTTAAGTCTTAAATTTAGTCAGAACAAGTAAACTAGCTTGCACACAACAACTGGTTTTGCTGCTAAGATGAAAAGGTTTTGTGCACAAATTAACTTTTAAAAACTTTGAGCACAAATCAACTTTTAAAAAAAAACAAACTTTAGGCACAAAATAACCTTCATTATTTAAATTTTGAGCACAAAATAAACTTTTGTTTTTAAAATTTGGGCACAAAATTAACCTCTGTTTTCAGTCTGAGCACGAAAAATAACCTTTGTGTTTACATTTTGAACACAAAAGTGCATTATTAACTTTGATCCAGACTTTTATCTTTTAACCAGTCTCCAAACTTTAAGATCTTCTGATATAGCAAGAAGAATAAAACACTAATATTGATGAGGGAAAAAAACTCACCAATGACTCAAAAACACTGTCTGGAACACCCGTCTGTCAGCGTGTCATTACTATGCCTGGTGCATGAGGTCAGAGTTGTCACTCACCATAGTGTGGGATGATGGCCCAGGCCATGGCTGAGGCGTAAATTCCTCCGATCATCCAGAACATGCAGAGCCAGCTCAGATGCTCTCCTCTCTTCTCCCGAGCCAACACCTCCGCAAAGTACGAGAAGACGATTGGTACCGCTCCACCAATCCTGCAAATACAGTCGGCTGTAATTAGTTACGAGTGCTTCAGATGCCAAGCATCATCGGAATTATATTAATGTGTGTGACGACAAACATTTAGGAACATGCAAAACAGATATATGGTTAGAGAAAAGCATTAAGGAAAAAGCAAAGTTGGCAGGCAGCGTCTTATGCAGCGAGTTAGACTTCTTCTCATTATGAACATCAGTGAGAAACATTTTGATGTGAGTGTGTTCTTCTTATAACTCTGAAAATGAGCTGGGCTCAGGCAGCAGGCCACCATGTGTAAACTCATATGAACAGGATAAATTAAATCATGTCACAAGAAAGAGTCCTAAACGAAACACAGTGTTTTCAAACCTCCAGGAAGCAGTGAAACTTCAGCTTAACATCTGTTTGGATGGAAATATTGTTTTTGAAGAAAATGAAAAAGCAGCGTACTGTAGCACACAGGATATTACAAGTGTGTCTTCTCATCTTTGATGCATCTTTACTTTTTCTCAAACTCCATTGTCACATTAATACACAGGATCAGAATAATTACAGTGACAATGTTAGTCAACCCATATTAACCCTTTAAAATCTAAGCAAATTAACTAGGTTTCTTACAAAAATACAGGAAGAAAGCAATGAGCAATAAAGATGAAACAACCCAAAAATTAGCAAGTGGTAAAAATGAATACAAAATTACCTGTAAATTAGTAAAAAAGAAAAAAAGAAAAATGAAAAAGCAAGTGAAACTTGGAAAAACAAATGAACAAACAAAATACATTTTGTAACATAATGTGAAATATGTAAGTGTAGTTTTTTTGTAGTTTGTAAATTTCTTACCAAGTTGCTCATTGCCTCATTGCTTTTTGTCATGTTTTTGAAGGAAATCACACAAATTGGTTCAGGTTTCAAAGGGTTAAACACTAGTGGCAGGCGTAATAAAGTAGCAAAAGAAAAGTAATGTCGCTCCAAGTTTCAAAGGGTTAAATAAAATTACAGTGTCATGTCAGTGTGTTAATGTGGCTGAAGTGGAGCATCAGTGAAGTGTCGAGCAGAGTCAGCAGGAGCCCATCTGTGTCTGCAGCGACTCTCTCGCTGGTTTGTTTCACAGCTCCAGCGTTTCCAAGAAAAATCAGAAGAGGAAAACAAAATGACAAACCGTTTGATGAGCGAGCAAATGCAACAGAGAGAGGTGTCAGTGTCAAGCTGCACCACAGCAAATTAAAGAGGATGCTGCAAGTGTGTTGCAGCCTCTGTGATACTCTGTGTTTTCATTGTTATTGTTACACATTTAATTATAAAACAATACAAGACAAATTCATTTTCAGTTTGTTTGACTGAAAGACTTTGGTGTAAAACTATAAATATTTGTTTCCATTTTTATTTCTCTGTATTTCAAATTTGTTTGTTTTTATTAAGGAAATATCACTGCCTTTGCGGTTGTATCCCCCCGACAAGTCCAGTTGCACTCACAGTTTCTATCTATGCCTGTCCACAATAAAGCAGAACATTTTTCAAATATGGATGTTTTTGCAAAAAGGCTACAAATTCTAAAACATGGATGCTTCACATCTTCCCCTCTGCAACACAGACGATCTTCACAATCAACACAGTTTCAAGGTGGACACCGAAGATTAGTGTCACACATTCAGATTCTGATCAAATGTCTCCCCTTCTGTGTTATAGTACTAAATTACTGCAAGACAACTTGCTGTGCAGAACATTATGATGTCACAGTAAATTAGACCTCTGACCTTTTGGATTTAAATATCATGACTTCATCCTTTTAGCTTATTTGTGTGAAATTTTGTCATACTTAGCCCATGAATTCTTAATTTATGGCCAAAAACATGTTTTGTGTTGGTCACACTGAGCCTTGACCAACAAAATCCAATCAGTTCATTCTTGAAGTCAAGTGGATGTTTGCGCTAAATTTGAGGAAACATCGTCAAGGTGTTCTTGAGATATTGCGATCCAGAGAATGAGAAGGGCATGAAGTCACAGTGACTCTGACCTTTGATGACCAAAATCTAATCAGTCCGTTGTTCGTGCAAAACTGAGGGCAACTGCCATAAAGGCATTCCTGAGATGTCACTTTCATGAGAATGGGCCAGACGTGAGGTAACAGTGACCCTTGACAACCAAATTCTAATCAGTTCATCATTGAGTCCAAGTGGACTTCAAATTTGAAGACAACTGTCCTCAAGGCATTTCTGGGATATCAGGTTCATTAGTATGGGCCAGACATAAAGTTTCAGTGACCACTGACAACCATAATCTAATCATTTCATCCAACAGGATGTTTGGGCCGAATTTGGGGAAATTTCCTCAAGGCGCTCTTGAGATATCGGTCAAGAGAATGAGAAGGATGTGAAGTCACAGTTATTTCGAATGTTGACAACCAAATTCAAATCAGTCCATCTGTGAGTTTAAGAGGATGTTTGTGTCAAATTTGAAAAATGCCCCCAAGACAATTGTAAGATACTACTTTAATTAAAATGGCTAGACGGGAAGTCACAGAAACTTTGACTTTTGCCGACCAAATTCAAAATAATTCTTCCTTAAGTCCAAGAGTACATTTGTGCCAAAATTGAGTAATTTCCCCAAGGGGGGCTCTTGGGATATCACATTCATGAGATAAGAATGGATGAACAGATGGACGGGTGTACAGACAAACCAAAAAACATAATGCCTGTGGCCATGGCTTTTGTTGCGACAGAGGCATGAAAATATAGATTTCAGGTCAAATATTTGTGTTAATATATGTAGGAATTAATATTTTCAAATAGATTCATAATGACTTGTCCTGAATTACAATTTGTTAGTACTCTAGTACATGTCATTACTGCAGAACGCAATCTGTGTGATTTGACAAATTGAAAGTTTGAATCTCCTTTTTCTTCGTTTAGAAACATCTTATAGTAGGAAAGTCAATGAGGTAAGGGAAATCTTAATAAAACAAGCAGAATCTGGTCAAATGTGCAACAACACTTGATGCCTGATCGTATTTCTCCCAGACTGAGGCTGTAAAAAAGATGAAAAACCCAGTGTTCCCTTTGAAATCTGTTCAGGCAGATTTCTACCAAAATGTTACATATTCCCAAGAGTAAATGTGCAGTCATTAATCTCTTTTACCCCCTTTATCAATATGCACTTGCATACAGATTGAGAATTAAGTGATGAAATAAAAGCTAAAGCTACTAATTAAAAATTTATCACAGAGCCATTAAAGCAGGAGCTGTTGTTTTAGACTCAGATTGAATGACGGGAATACTGGTAAATAAACACAAGTGAGAAGAGTGCAAATCAGGTGAATCTGCTGCCAGAGCAGGACGATTAAACTGGGTGAGCTGGAAACAGGCCGGACCTGTGGCTTTAATGGACTGGAATGGAGATGTGTACACACTGCACGATTAAATGAATTTTAGGATTCTCTGGTATAGCAATCTGAAAATAACCTTTAATTACTACTTCCTCTCAAATACATGTGTTGTGAATCGATCATCCATGCTCCTTAAAGCCAGACTCCATTGACAAAACAATCACTTTATGCCCCTGGAACACAGGAGCCTCTGGTCTACTGGTGCTTCAATCCATTTGTTTGTGCTATTGCGTGACTTTGGTGAATTATGACTAACCCAAAAAAACACCAAATTCACATAATAACACAAACAAACTAACTGATTGAAACACCAGTGGACCTACAGCCCCTGTGTTCAATGGGGGTTAAATTACTGTTTTTGTCAGTGGAGTCTGACTTTGAAGAAATTATAGTTTCACTTTTTTGTTCATTTCCCTTTTGAAAAGCAAACTACATCAAAACATCTGTTGACAAACTCTAACACAACTCATGCAGTATATTCTAATTATCTATTCTCTCTTCAAAGTCAGATTCCATTGAAAAAAACAGAAATTTTGCCTCACTGAACACAGGAGCTTTTGTTTTTCTTGTCATTGTGTGACTTTGGTTAATCTCAACTCACCCTCTAAAACACCAGCGTCACGCAATAACGCAAAACAACTAACTGTGTGATGGATTCAGACCAGTAACTCCTGTGTTCAGTGAGCTAAAATTACAGAGTCTGGCTTTGAGAGCATAAATAAGCTGCATTTCGAGTTTAGTTTTGTGTCTGAAATGACTATTTGTTTGGAAAGTACTGAGCATACAATTGCATAAAACAGACTAAGAATAATATTGCATGAGCTGTGTCAGAGTTTGTATAGTTTTGATAGAGTTTTGCTGTTGTTAAATGTGGACCCCAAGTACTTAAATTCATCAAAATGTTTTTGAGTTTTAGGATTCTTTGTTCACTGTTAAGCCATGCTAGAAAACTAAAGTTTTCTTTAAAAATTTAGTGCAACACAGGATGAGTAATTGATATACACATGGTCATCAGGGGGATACAGTATTCCTTTAACCCCTTGAAACCTGGATTGATATCAGTTTTCTAGTGCTGCGTTCAGTCACCTTTTACAAGCATTTCAACTTTTAAAATGTGAGAAAATTAACCCTAACCCTAACACTGGAAAAAAAAAAGCAACATGACATAAAATGCAAAGTACTAAAAAAAAGAAGACCAGACAGGTGAGAAGAGAATGGCCAGAAAATGAGAGAATCACAAGAAAATTATAAAATAACTTGGAAAAGAAAATTATGTTTAGAATAATTTTAAAAATCTATATAAAATTAGTTTACAAAAATACATATAACAATTATTATTATTATTAATAATAATATGTTATTTTTATTTTATTTTATGACTATTTTTCAGATAATTTCATATATATGTATATATATATATATACATATATATACATATATACATTTTTACTTCATTTTTTTTGTGCCACTGTCAGGTAATTTTCTTGTTGATTTTAGCTAATTTCGTAAAAACGCTTGGGTCGTTTTTTGTTAAGTTACTCATCATCTTTTTTTCAATGTTTTTGTAAGAAATTAAGCCAATTCACTCAGGTTTCGATGATTAAGTCATCACTATTGGTCCAATTACAAAATGCAAACTGGGTGCTTGTTTCATATAATTCTCTGTATATTGACTTGCTCAGTAGCTTGGTGTTTTTTGATGGAGGTGACCTTAATAAGTCATGTATGACCAGTCAGATCGCTGAGACGGGAGGCCGTGTCACATATCAAGGCTGTGGGCAGCCAAGCAGACCACACTGATGCTACAACACACAGATGTTCATTTACTGTGCTCAGCTCATTTCTGCAAGCGTTTTAGTTTTGCTTTGTTCTGCCCACCAACCCCCCCCCCACCCTCACTCAGGGGACGGGGATGAGCCGGTACCAGGCTGTCAGAATAACCTCTTGTCATGTGCTTTGACTTTGGAGGGAGGGAGACAGCCGAGGAACCGGTGGGAGGACAGATCAGATCATCAGATCAGGCCGTAGAGGAAGAGGCCCGCGTCGGAGCTTCAGTCTCTCAAACACATCGAGGAAGACGAGCTGTGAAGTGGAATAATATTCTAGAGAAGAGATGAGTGAACTCACCCAAAGCCGGACACCATGCGGCAGAGGAGGAACATGCTGTAGCCTTGGACGAAGGATGAGAGGAAGGCAAAGAAGCCATTGACTGACATGGATATCAGCAGGACCTGCTTACGGCCCACCTTGTCTGACAGGCCACCCCAGAAGAAGGCTCCAAACATCATCCCCAAATATACGATGCTACCTGGAGACAGAGAGGGACAGAGATACATGTAAATCATCTCAAACATCTGGACTCAAATGTTTGTTAATCAAACTGCTGAGTGAATAAAACACATTACACTTTGAAAAGGGAGACAGTTTGTGCTCATATTCATTCGTGCATGTATTCCCCCATCACACAGTCTGGATTTCAAATTCATTACATTTTCAACAGGGTAACTAAATATCTGTTCCCGTACCCAAGGTTGATGTGAGCAGTGAGAGGGAACCAAAACAGTTAAGTTTCAGACATTAAAGCCAAAATAAAGAGTTGAAAGAGGTTAGAATGCTGCAAAAAGGTGAGGCCAACTGCAGAATGGGATGATAATATTCTGTGGGGTACATCACCACATGCAGATATAAGATTTAAAAACAGACTTTAGCAGCTATAGGAGGCAAATTCTTTAATGTAATTTTCTTGTTTTAATGCAGGTGCTGAGGATTTTTTCCTCCAAAGTGAAGCTAATGCAGCATAGCTGTAACATAGACAGACACTCTCAGACAGTTGTGCAGTATATAAAAGCTACAAGTCCATTACACATTAAAGAAAGACAATTTTGTTTGGACTGGTTTGACACCTGCGACATTGCAGGTGTTAGTAGTCTAGTATTGCACTGGTCTTGGACACACACACACACACACACACACACACACACACACACACACACACACACACACAGGCATATATTTGTACACAAGCTGAAGCATTAAGTGGTGCTTTCCGAGTGCATCAGTGGAGTAACAGAGCTCAGACAGAAATAGGCTCTTGTTATTTCCCGGCTATCGACAGAACGCTGAGGGGTCACATAAAATGTAAGACTATATAAATAGCAGAGCGGCAATCGATTAGTTGAGTTTGGCTTAGATCACAACAGGGCTACGACACTGTAGATCAACTTGATTGTGTTTTGACGGGACTGAAGGTAAGGTTTTCCATTTCCTTACTGTAATTATGATAGTCAGTGTGTTGGCCTCAGTAGGATCAGTGTCTGGTAGCAAGCACTGTGAAACCATCCAGCCCTTTCTTTTTCTGAATTCGTCACATAGCTCTGCTTTGTCAGTACGTAAGTGAGTAATGCCAAAAGGCACTTTTTGTGTGCACATGGGATGCCACTGGACTGTGTCAGGCAGGGCCGGCTCTACCCAATTTGGTGCCCTAGGTGCCCTAACCCTAACCCGCACCTCCGCACCCAATAACGACACATCACATGCTCACACATAATTTAGGAACATGTCACTGTTTATTTATTTGTAATGTTTATATATATTTTTTTTTCTAGACAGAAAACACTAAGTGAGTGGGCACAGAAAAATTATTATTTTGTTATTATTTTCCCTCGAGGCCAAGGGGGACTGGCGGCGCCCCTCCAGCAGATGGCGCCCTAGGCGACCACCTATATTGCCTATGCCAAGAGCCGGCCCTGGTGTCAGGTGAGAACCGGTGTTATCATATGCCGGCATATGGTCGGACCCACCTGCGTCAGGACAGAATCTGTCGTGTGTGTATAAAATGCGTCAGGACGGTGTCAGGTTGTAACGCTGCTGGTCGATTAATCCCACAAACAGCAGACTTTTTTGCAGGAGTCCATCCTTCACTTCCTGTTTGAATGTAATGTTTTTTTTCTATACCGTACCGTGTGTCTGCTTGCCCTAAACCTCACACACCGTGCTGTTGTTGTGTAGGAATCGACAGATTTTCGGACTGGCTGATTATTAGGCATTTTGCCGATTATATGTGTTTGGTATTTTAATTTAAAGATTGCTGATAAAATAAATTAAGAAAAAAATGCAAAGAAAGTGTAAGCATGGGAGGAACTTTTACTTTGTAAAACCTCAGGGAGCTATTTTTATTTATTCATTTCTTATTTAAATTGTCACTTAACTTTATAAAAAAAAGTTGCTGGGAACTTGCTGTATATGATTTTGAATGTTTTAGTTTGATTAAGCATTTTCTAGAAATATTTAAATAACGTTTTGTGTTGGAGTTTGTTATATTTAACATTCTAAATATTGACAGAAAGATTTTCATTTTTATTGTAAATGCATATCGATTTTAAATATTGATAATGATATTGATATGAAACCTGCATGTACAAATAAAATAAGATCAGAAGAGAATACATAGAATGCATCTTTGCATGGATAAACCCACATGATAATGCTAGTAAAAGTACAATAAAAAAAGGATTGTATAAAATGCATAAAATTAAGGTAAATACAACATTTTAAAGAGGAGCAGCAGTGCAGAACTGGGAAGCAAAATGAGAGGTAGTCGGCCCTGAAAAACTAATATTGGTAAACCTCTATTGTTGCATGTACTATAGTTGGCTAAACATAATCGTGTGCCACGTCGTTCCCCCGTCATCACAGAAGCAGCATCCAGAAGCATAAACAGCTGACGCAGAAGGAAACCTAAAATGTCAGAAGTAGACGTGGAAGGTCACTGACAGAGCGGCCCCATGTGATGAGTTGGGATGAGAACGTGTTGCGGTTACACGGCCCTCTGAAAGAGCCACAACTTACACATGCATGTGTGTGCGTCATAGGTGCACTGCAGTACTTTAGCAAACCCCCAGGGACCAGATTACGTGATCAAAGTTTCAACAGCTAAATGTGCAATAAATGTGCTTCGACAGATGCTTCATATTGCATTGGGGATGTGTATTTACATTGAATTCATCCATTGTTTGGTGTATAATATGGTAATTTGATACGTCTTTATTAAAACCAAACATCTCCTGCAGTAATGACTCCAGTTTCATTCTCTCGGACTGAAATGACTCTATCTGCTACCTGATATTTCTTAAAGTGACCGTGGGGGAAACAGAGCAGTAGTTGACCTCTGAACCCTGATGTTAAAGTCCAGGCATTTGTCTCTGGCTGCTGCTATTTTTTTTTTCCTCCCGCAGGAAGTCGGGGTCATTTCTTTTCCTGTCCCCGGGAACATGCGGCAGAGGGGACGGGCTGGTGGAGAAAGGGTGGGGGTTGTCAGGCCAGTAAATAATCCACTTTACTCTCTATGTGCTAATAAAAATGCTAATGTGTTTTGGAGGAGGGGGGTGCGATTGTTTGACGAGGCAGCACCAGAATGAACGCAGACAGAGGGAAGGAAGCTTTATTTCTTTCTTTTTTTTCCCTCCCTGCGTGTTTGAGGTGATGGGACAGATACGCTGAGAGTAGAACGTCTTATCAAGCAGCGCAGACATGATGCTGAGAGCCAGTGATTCATTACAGGTGACAGCCGCTGGATCTATCTACGCACAGCCGCTGCAGAGGAGGCTCTCCTACCGGCAGCAGGATATAAAGAGCAAGCTGCACTACCGCAAGCTCACAAATATCAAAGCGAATATCAAAACCGCTGCATTCTGCACTAACTGTGACATCTCTTCAGTGGTGCAGCTACACACAGACAATGCATCTGAACTCATGTACTCAAGAAGATGCTATCTGGTAACAGCGGCTCATTTGTTTTATGGCTCTCCTTCCACTGGGTGTGTATCAGTAATAAAGAGGGAGGGTAGTGCAGGGTGATGGGACATCTGAGACGCATTATGAATCTTTGTGAGATTGGATTTTGCACAGGGTTCAAACTCAGGTCAGACCTCAAAACCTCCGTTAGCCTCAAGATTGCAGGGGTTTCATGGAAATGCGTGAGGGCCAGTTAAAAGCAGTGGAGCACAGGGATGATAGCTTTGTTTAACTGTTTGTCCTCATGCAGGAGTAACACTAAAGACTGATGGACAATTTCATAAAGAATGGACTACGGCTGCTGATAGCAACATGAATTGCATTTGCAAACGCTATCTGCCTAAAGTCCAGTTGCTAGGACATTGCTTTAATGATAAAACAACATAAACATGGACATAAAGCTTTGCAGCTGAGACCCTTATTTTGTGTTTGATCCACAGACTGTATATAAAGATGGATAACGCTCCCCCACTTACAACTGAAGACAACTGTCTTTCTCTACAGTTGTTGTATGGTGTCTACATTTTCCCTATATGTAATCTATTATACCTGTTTGGTAGACAGAGGTGCCTCTGATAGATAGTACTATATACTACAGCTGTTCATCTTAAATCCTTCTGTACTTTTACTTTTACGAGTTGTACATCGTCGTTGTTTTTTTTGTATATTTACACAGGATATGCGATACATTTTTTTTTTACATGTGTACTGTTCTTGTGTGTAGATAAAATACAACAATTCAATCTTCATATAAATTGTTAGGTGTCTGTATATATATATATATATATATATGTATATATATATATAAATATATATAAAGGACTATGCGACTACACTGCCTATTTCTGTCCTAAAATGTATTCAGAGACGTATACTGGTGCCCTGTTACTCATCAAAACAGTGAAACTAAGCAGCACTGATCAAATAAAAACCAATATTTGGTTACTGCATTGTCTTTTTCTCACCTAAAATGTTAATGTTTAAAAAACATGTTTTAGCTTACTGTTTAACTGGAATTCGAGATAGCTGCCGGAAAACCCCTGTTTCCACATGATGTCGTCCATCACCATTTATTGGTCTGATCAGGCGATAGCATTCTGGTAGTTTTTTTTTTTTTTTTTACCTTTGGAGTAGTATTTCTACTGCATGAACTACCTGGTTTTATGTGATGTTCTTCTTTATATCAGTGAAACACTGATACAAACTAGTCTGAGGGGATGATGTGCAAGAGGAGAAAAGAGGCTGAGAAGCTCAGGTGAGGAGAATAAATTAATTAGGCAGTTGAACAGGCAGGGAGCTGATTGGCTGGGAGAAACTGAGGAGCAGGGAGGACAAACGAGGCTGATGCAGGGCAGGTGTGTAGCTGGGTAAAGGGGGAAAATGCATCACAGGAACACAGTTAACACCTCCTCATCCCCGTAACCCAAAGGGGCACGTTTGGCGCATTCTATGCACTTTGCAGTCTTCATTTTAAGACCATTTTGGCCATACATTTTGGCAAGATTGTGTATGTTTGTTGAATCTTTGAATTTGCAGCTCAGCTAAACTAAACATTCATACTGTTAAGTGCAAAAACTGTGCTATTTTAACCCATTCAAACTGCAATTTTTGATCCCACAGCCTAAAAACATGCATTGTATTATTTCTGGGTGTCATTATGGGCTTTTGCCTTGGAATTAGTCATTTTTACTATTTTCCAACTGATGATGTCATTTTTTAAATCATATCTGGCATATGGAGAAAATACATGCTATTTCCAATAGGTGTACTGTCACATCAATGTTGCTGCAAATCATTAAATCATCACTATACTACTACTACTACTACTACTACTACTACTACTACTACGACTACTACTACTACTACTACGACTGCTACTACTAATAATAATAAATCTACTTTGCATGAAGTATATTGAAAATAATTAATAGTGTGTGTTTATTTTTTTCATCTAAGACATAGTGGCATCATGACAAAAAAAAAACAACAAAACCCTGGAAAAATTTAGAAAATTAATGAATATTTGATATTTATGATTAGAACTGATGTTGGTTAAAAAAATAAACTCAATGAAGGTAGAAACTAATATTAATGTATAATATTTTTTAAGGCTTGATATATAGAGCGATATGAGTGTGTGTGTTAAGGATTCTAAGGGTTTGTATTAATTTGACTGAGTGAAAACAAAGACAGACTCACTAAACTTATATGACTCTTTTAAGATTCTTAATCCATTCTTCCAAAAAAGTCATCAAACACTGACTGTGACAAAAACATACTATGTAACCAAGTGACAAACCTAAAACTGATCAGCGTCTCAATACCAGTAACACCAGACAACTAAATATAAAATATATGATGTAATATATGGTCTTGTTCTACATGATTCCATATAAAAGTCTCTTCTTCACTGCTAACAGCAATTTCAAGCCCCAATCAGTGTCTTCACAGGATGTGTTCAGCCACAGTACTTTGTGGTCAACCATGTTTAAAAGCACTCAGAGCCCAACACGTGATTGCTGCAATTATGTTTGTAAGATGAAAGAAAACTTCAAGTCTAAAAATGCTCAGAGTCTCGGCTATACATGAAAAGTGCAAAAGGAGAGTCAGTCAGGTAAAGTCAAGGGGCCAACAAAGTCCTTAGGGTTCATTCTCAGAAACATGAATGCCTATTCCAACTGTGCTAATCAATTTGGTATTTCTTGATTTCACAAGATAAATAAAAAACTTGACCTGCTGGAGGCACTAAATAAAAACTCAGGAGTACATTAGCATAGATCCTCTGGGAGCCAGGAATGACATACCAAATGTAACGCCAATTTATCTGGTATTTGTTGTTACATTTCACAGGATAAGTGAAAACTTTAACCTGCTGGTGACACTAAATAAAAACTCAGGAGGACATGTATCACAGTGTGATACATCCTCTGGGAGCCATGAAACTTCCACCAAATATTGCACCAATTATTCTGATTTATCTAGTAGCACTCTGGGAGCCATGAATGCTATAACAAATGTTAAACCAACGTATGTGATATTAATTGATGTATTTCAGAGGATAAGTAAAAACTTTGACCTGCCATGGCGCTTGACAAAAACTTATTGGGACAAAGTCAGTAGGATACATTCTCTGGAAGCAATGAATGTTGTAACAAATGTTATGCCAGTTTACCTGTTATTTGTTCACACATTTTCACCAGAACAGTGAAATTGCTGCCATGCTGGTGGCAGTAGAGGACAAATTGTGTAGGATTCATCCTCTGGGAACCACAAATGTTATGCTAAATGTTGCGTCAATTTAGCTGGTATTTGTTGACATATTTCACAGGATGAGTGGAAACTTTGACCTGCTGGTGGTACTGAATAAAAACTCATTAGGACAAACTCGGTAGGATCCGTCCTCTGGGAGCCATGAATATTACACCAAGTGTTGTGCCAATCCAGCTGGTATTTGTTCATATATTTTAGAAATTTTTTTTTGACTTGCTGGTGGCAGTACATGAAAACTCAGGAGTTGAAAGTCAGTCTTTTGGGGACCATGGACATCTAATGTCGCCACAAAATATCTCTATTTAAGTTGTAGAGATATTTCAATCTAGTAGAGGAGAAACAGATTTCCATCCCTAATAAAACCACATTTTACCACTTAGCCCTGGTGATATCAAGCCATGCAGAATGTTATCTTTGGTCTGGTTTGAGATATTTGTCTCTGCAGCAGACTATTCCTTTAGTAGAAAATAGTTCAAAAGACAACCAAGTATGAAGTGGGTAGATTATCCCGAGTGACTATCTCTGCAAATATACACCATTTTTTTAAATTTTTCTTTCATGCTGTAAACAGCACAAATTAAATTCCAGTCACAGCTGTTGTATTGCTACAGAAATCTCTAAAAAAATAAAACAATACCTATCTCCATGGCAGGTTAGTATGAAAAGAGGTTTTTCCTTTAACTACATGTATTAAGTCCATCAAGCAGAATCAGTGTTGTAGTAAAGTTGCTCTGATCCCACCTGAACTGTGGTGATTATCTTTTTTCTTATAACCAAGAGCTCCCGGCTGACTGTCTGTGCTCTCTTTAACGGTACACTGTGCAGTGTCTCAGCATCCACAGGGATTATTTTAAGTTAACTCTTAACTTGTTTCCACGCATGCTGCTTTTTTTATTCTCCCCGTCTGTAGTAATTAGCTCTTACGTGTAAGTGTAATTCTCTCTTGACACCTCTCTGCTCTGTTTTTTCTCCACATCCCCGTGCAGTGTCTGGGCATGGATGAGAGGAGACAGACAGCAGTCAGAAGAATCAGACGCTAATTTCCTCAGCGGGAACATTCAGGACATTATGTGAGAGGATTTCGACAGATGAGGGGATTCCCGGAGGAGCCTGGGTGATTGACAGGCGGGTTGCAGCAAGGAATGAGAAAAGAGCAGGGGGAGTCAGGCAGACCCCCCGGGAGCACAGCACATTCCTTGGGTTTTTAATTACATCGACACCTGCTAATTTGTTTTTATACCAATGGACTTCACTTGGAATATTCAGACTTTTGTCTTATTTTGGCTCATATGAGGCACATTTTAACACCAAAACCATATCCAGACCAAGACATAGTCACCTGAATTACCATTAATTAATAAGAAAATTACCCAGAAAAAGACTATAACTATAACAATTATAATTTTAAATAAGTAATTAGAACTGGAAATTTCCCTCATTTTTTGAGAATTTTCTATTTTTTAATATTTTAAATATTTTTGTTTTGCATTACATTTCTTGCCAAGTTGCTCATTGCCATCTGGTCAAGTTTCAAAAGTTTAAATGCTTGTGAAAGGCATTTGAATGCAGCACAAGAAAGCTTTTGATATTCCAGGTTTCAGAGGGTTAAACTTCATCCAGGTTGGATACAGTCAACTGTCATGGAGAAAACAAAAAATATCAAAATGAATCAGCAAATCAGGATGAGTTCAGGGTCAGTCAGGAATTTTGTGATCAGTTGAAGACTGGAAACAAATTGTCCTGAAACAGAAACATAACTGACCCTTTTTTTAATGTTAATGGAAGATTTAATGTTAATGGAACTTTACTGATGAACTATTTGTGCTTACAAAACCAGAGTTATATTTGAAACTCTTCCAAGTGGGACTAATTTTCAGCTGCTGTCCCACTGCTGAGTGGATATTGGAATGTCTATGGAAACAAATCAAATCAAAGGTGTAGCATTCCACTTATTTTCTTGTTGCATTAATGCTACAGCATTTACAATCAAGCCTCCAGCCCTCCAACCTGCAACCTCTAATAAAATAAGCTGCAAATAATGAATTAAATAAATTAACGTAACCTGCATGAATTTGGACTGTGGGAAAAAAGCCACAAAACCCAGAAATAACATGCAAAAATGGCATTATCCAAGATGGTTATCCTAATATGAAAATTAAGCTAAAGTTTGATATTGTTCTTATTGTCATAAATTCGTAGCGGTTGATACCAAGAACTTGCAAAGTAAGTTGATCAGTCATCAAGTCTCTAAACACTTCATCAATACTATAGACTACAAGAAACACAACGACTCAATCAATCACTCAATCATCGACTTTTACAGTAAATCCACGAGTTGGGACATCTTTGCCTGCACAGCAATTGTGTGAATAGATGCTATAGTGGTGCTTTTGTTGTGAAGGAGAAAGAGAGTAGGACAGAGGAGGACAGGGAATGAAGAGACGTAGAAAATGTTGTTGTCCCCGGACTGTTTTAATTAGCTAACCTCAGGCTGCAGCAGTCTATTTTTTACACCTTCACCTGTCGATGGTGTTTGTGATAGTACATGTAGAGTAAACTCAGCAGACAAAGCGAGAGAAGATTGCCATTGATTCTGCAAGGTTCCTCAGAGCAGCCCCCTCATGCAGATGTGCTCCTTCATATCTTCCTTCTGTGCTACACCTGGCTCCACGCGAACACGTTTTTCAAGCGAACATCCTCATTTTGCAAACTGTGGTGCAAGGGGTGGGAGGGAAAAGAGAGGGGAGGGCACTGATGGGAAGTGTGTGAAAGCAGCACTCTCCCTCTCCCTCTCTTTCTCTGGGGAGGTACGTGAGTCAGTCTACCATGGCTAAACTGCAGTGAAGCACAATGCTGCAGAGATTAACTCAGGCCTGTATCTTCAGATCACCTGCACAGCAGTGAGACACACAGAGAGTGTGAGAGAGTGTAAGAGAGGGATTACAGCAGGAGGGTAACAGAGAAGACGGACGAGAGCATGCAGGAAAAAAAACCTGGAACATCCAACGTCTGGATAGCATCTCACCTTTTGGATTTTAATACAGGGAAGGCCATTCTGGGGGAAAAGGTTCAGTATCTGGAGTAGATATGGAGAGAATGCTAGTGATGTATGCATATGAAAGAATAAATTAGTTATTCTGAAGGAAATTGAGAAGAAACATGTATATTAATGTCATACTGCAGAATTTCAGTTTTTGACAAAGTATTACTTTACTTCAGTATTTCCACTCTATGCTACTATAACTTCAAAACTTTTTAGTTAGTTTTTCCATAAAAACATGTATGATATGATTATATGATATGATGAAGTACTATGATAGTAATCTGCCCAGTATTATACAAAGTAGGGCTGGGTGATATGGCCCAAGAATAAAATCGCAGGTAAAGTTTGCAGACGTAATTGTTAAATCTGTACATGGGAAACAAATGTGGTAACACTTTCTATGAAGTCCCTATCTATAATGCATTATAACACATTATGAACATACTTATAATGCATTACAATGCCTCTATAGAGCTGTATAATGATAGTTATACACACTCATGGTTACTTACAATGCTTTATAAAAATAACTCATTATGATGCCAATGTCTATATAGTCTACTTGCCAGCAAAGTCAACCCGGAAATGTTGAGTACCCCAAAGTTTTATGTTATGTTATTTTTATGTTAGTTTATAGTTTATAGTATACGTCCCCAACATTAGGAAACTGCTGAACGCTAACTTGCATATGTTAGGCATTTTGCATAATTTACACTGAACAAAAATATAAACGCAACACTTTTGTTTTTGCTCCCATTTTACATGAGCTGAACTCAAAGATGTAAAACATTTTCTATATACACAAAAGACACATTTCTCTCAAATATTGTTCGCAAACCTGTCTAAATCTCTTACAGTATTTCAGCCATTGCTTGGCCAATTTGGAAATGATCTGGTTAGTTTTGGGGTTTCTTTGAGTATGATTAATCCATTTCTGATCAGTTGTTTTAACAACCGTAACTAGTTTACATACAATTTTCTGTTCTGATGCGTTTGGGTATAATTTTGTTTTATTAAAAAACGTTTTTAGGACTTGTGTGTCCCACCTGTTACCTGTCCCATCCAGTTAATTCAATGCCCTCTAAAACATCTAAATTGCATAAAAATTAATTCAAAATCTGCCCAAATGCAGTTAAAATATGCAGACTTCTGGTTTAAAACATACATTTTGAATTTTGAAAATATCAGAAATAGATTCAGCATTCTCAAAAACCCCTAAAACCACACAAATAATGTCCAAGCTGGCCAAGGAGTGGCTGAAATACTGCTAATATATGCTATTATGCAAATTGGGTATATTTTCAAATTGTTCAACATTTGCAAGTTAGCATCAAGCAGTTTCCTAATGTTGGGGACCAATATTATGCATTTATAACATAAAGCTTTGGGGTACTCAACATTTCCGGCAAATGGCTGGCTAGACTAATAATTAATTATTAACATACTTACTATGTGTTATAGTGTGCATATAGTTTTAAGTAGTTTTAAGGATTTATAAATATTCAAAATACTATATAACAATAGTCATCATTCTGCAACTTAGAAGTAGTGTTTCTTATGTCTCGAAATCCAAAGTATTCAGTGTTTTATTCTGAAAACTGTTTCCAACGTAAAATGACAAAGGGTTTCTGGGTAATGACTTTGAATCCAGCTCACAACTGTAATCTGCAATCTGGCAGTAAGGCGGTTTCATACAGATTTTTTTATGCTTTCAAGTTTTACTGTTGTGACACAATCGGAAAACACTTTTAAAACTCTTATGAACTGCTTAATTGACATTACCGCCATTCACTCTCTTCATTCATTCTGCTGTTTGCTAGCCCCCCTGCTCTCTTTCTATCTCTTTTGTTGAGCTGGGGAGAAGTCACGCCTCTGAATCAAAGAATAATAAATAAATAAATAATAAAGATGAAAATCTTCCATCGTAATGCTCATGTCTGTATCAATATCTCCGAATTAAGACAATAAGTGTTTTTTCGAATGTTCATCATCACAAAGTTTCTACTGTGCCTGTTTAAAACAATACATTTTACAGCATATTATGTGTTGCTCTTGCACTGACTCAGTCCTATTCTTTGTCACTTTACTTAAGGGAAACAAAGACTCCTTGTAGTGACTTATAAATATTTGCACACTATAATATATTATAAGTATGTTCATTATTCATTATAAACATTGGCATCATAATGAGTTATAATTATACCAAAAATGTTTTTCGCCTGCAGATATCTTAGTCGTAACAACACATATTAGTCGTAACACATATTTTGGCGGAGTGAGGTCATGTTCATAATATCTCAAAGCAATTTCAGAATAAAGACGTAAGTATGCTTCAAACACAGTGCTTGTGGTATCCTCACACAGCACATGAAAACTGTTCCCCCACACACGCCTTCTGTTTAACATCTCGTCGCAGTAGTTCTGACCTGACTGATTCAGCCGCATGAGACTGGTAAACCCCTTAACATATAATCAATATCTATTTTTGTGTAAGTCGCAACATGCAGAACATGATCCAGACAAAACCTCATCTACCAGTCTGCTACTTTCTGCTCGTGTTCCTTTGCACTTCAACTATTTGCAATTAGGAATAGTTTATTATGAATGAATTATGCACTCATTACGATGAAAGCATTGGATCATTTGAGCTAAAGATTGTGCTGTAAGCAGATTTGTCCGCGCTGGATGATCTCTGTATCACTTTCTTTACTTTGTTATTTCTCTCGCCAGTCTTTTCCCAGCCAGATGTCCACTGAAGAGCTCTCACTGACCGTTTAAAGAGGCGCCGACCTTCACGGAGAAAAACACCAATCACTTCTACTCTGTTACATTTATTCCTCTAAGTGCATCCACAAGTGAGCAGATACACACATCCTTTATTTATGCGGTGTATGAGCGAGTTGGTAAAATGACTCATTCTCTCTATTCTCTGCCTCCTGGCTCCCACTGAGAGATGAGTCAGAATACGGGTGAAATCTGGGTGAATAAAAAAAACCCCAAAAAATCCCTCCTACTCCCCCGAAAAAACAAACAAAGTCGGAATTCTCTTTGGGTAATAAAAGCAAACAATTATACTGTAAAAAGACAAATAAATCTTTAATCTTTGAATGGGAATGATAAGTGACGGCTGCTTTAATTTCAAACTAAGCACGGAGGAGAAATGTGCCGGTGCTATGCAAATATTTTTTGCTATTGGTGGCACAAATAATGAAGCCAAGTTGCACAACCAAACACAGACATAGAGACACATTAGTGGCACACAAACACACAACTTTTCACGAGTGTGGGAGAGATTCATGTACAGTAGCACAACACACCTCCCACTCATGAATCCAAATACCTGGTGCCATGACAACCCACTGGTGAGCTCCTAAAGCAATTAGATTACAGTTGCATGTGTCACCCACCATCATGCACAGCCCTGCATGTTATAAACAACACACATCATTAGAGGGTTTCTCGCAGGTAAAACTAATTTCTTCAACACCCACACATTCCTACCAATCTGTGACTCCATGTATTTTACTTCCATCTAATAACATCAGCCATTTCTATGCAATGTTGACTTGCAGATGGTTTCTGTAAGCAGATCATTTCCAGATGGCTCAATGTACCTGAAAGTCAGGATTTCTCACCTTCACTCATCAATGAGACAGCCAGGATGTTGACTGTGTGACTGTCGCACTGTTATTGCCGATTAGTCTGAATCTCAGACAGCTCACATCCAGACTCAGAATGTTCGTTATTAAGTGAAGTGCTGCTTCCTTTTTCCATCACTGAACACAGGCACTACTGTTTCCTCAGCCCGTTCTCACTCCAAACTCGTTAAATAGCGCCGCTCTGTCAGTGCTTTCAGTGTACGAGCGTGACGCCGAAAGTAGGGGTCGACCAAAGTAAAGAAAGTAAAGAAACAGAGAAAATGCATTTGGGTGAAGTCGTGGAGGGATAGGGCAAGTATGGACTCTACAGACTCTAGAGGAAGCTTGAGGTCAGTCAATAAAGTACCCTCTGGTAAAGTGACATACTGGATCTTAACCTAATCAACTCTGGCTAATGCCAGGTGTAACCCAGGGATAACGACAGTGTACACTACATGAAAGGGTTCAGAAAAATTGTTCGGAAAAATCAAACATATTTGATACGCTTTGACTCATGTCGAAAGGAGTCTGTTCTCCTCATACACCTGCCGATTTTGAGTCGTTGCCCCTCCTACACTTACAGATTTTGAAAGCCAACATGCCACACCATCTGAACGCAATTTGTGTTGACTGGTAGACAAGGATGGAGTTTTCATGATTTTGCATTCTATAAAATATCCTTTCTAAAGTCATGTAGTGTATCTCCAGCGTTAGACGCTCTTTAGGCACCTCTGCGTGTGATTCCCTTTCTGCTGGTACAGGGCTCAATGCCAGCAGGGCAATGTTTGGAATTAATCTTTGTTAAGATATAAAAACCATAAAGTTTGGATGCTAAAAAACTTCATCTAGTGTAATACAAATCCTTACCAAGCCATCCAGCACCGGAGTTGGGGACACACATGTCTGTCTCGGCACTGGGCAGGACAAACCCCACCACGAACACCTCCACGCCGTCTGACATGAGCGCCAACCCAAGCACAAAGAACAGCTGCCACTGGAACCTCCCGTGGCCACACTCCTGCATGATGAGCTCGTACTGCTGGGCCAGCTCCTCCTCATCTGCCTGTCTCTCATTCTCCAGCTCCTTGCGGCTCTTTAAGCTGTCAGAAACCGCCTGCCCCAGAGCCACCTGGCCGTCCCGCAGCTTCCCATCATTGTGGGCCGGCACACCTTGGTACTCCCCCTCATAGATCTCGTCTTCATCGTCGTGGCCCTCTGTAGCATCACTGGAGGCCCCGTCCTCGTCGTTGGCTGCGTTGTCGGCGTAGTGACCGTCTTGCTGACTGTAAGTGTTGTAGTTGTCATCTTCGTCCTCGTTCTGGAAGCGGTTGTAGCTGCGGTGAGCAGAGTATTCATCAGAGGCACGATCAGCAACTTTGTTGAAATTTTTGGCAGCTTGCCTCTTGGCTTCTTTAGCGATGTCCTTGGCACCTTTTGCCAAGGAAGTCCTGTTGTTATGTGTTTCATCCATCTTGGCACAAGGAGATCTGTGGCACTAAAAGTCTTTTAATTGAAATCTATTGAGCTTTTATTCCACCGGGCGCTACGAATATAAGGTGGCTACTTTTTCTTTTTTCCCGGTCTTCTATTCCCAGACAGACTTAAGGCAGTTTATTAGTGCTGAAAGCCACTCAGCTGCCAGGACACTAATGATTAAGTAATGATGTCTAATTCCATTGGATGGGACCAGGCAGACGGTGCTGAAATGGAGACAGTTGCTCTGAGACTGGAAAGACCCTCAGTCCTGTCAGCGCTCAGCAGAAGAGACTAGCAGCCTGTGGGGACAGAGAGAGAAAAGCAAGTTTAGCTTGATTAAAAGCTGTCTGTCACAAAGACTTGACTGTAACATTTCTTGGCACACTGAAAAGAACTTCAAAAGAACATTTGGACACTGAGACAGCAAAACTGAAGCTGATACAAACTGCAGTCCTCTAATGAATCGGAACCGCTTTACTAAGTGGGGACTGACGAAAGAGAATGATACACTGAGAACAAACTTTGCAAAGTCATTTTGTATTTTCAGACTGAAAAAATATCTGATATTTTAATTAATGGATTAAAAAGAACTCTGAATATTATGAAACTGCAACTGTTTGCATCTCATCTGACAAAAAGTAAACCACCATATCTTTGCCCCAATTTGCTGCATTAATATAAAGACGTAAGGTAAGTAAGCTATAGTTTCCAAAAAGAGTTTAAAATAAGCACATCCAACATTGAAACAAACAGAAAATGATGAGCTTCATGGCATATGTAGCAGCTTATATCATCCTCTGCTCAAAGGGGAAGTAACATCCGGACCTCATTGTTTTCCCACTTTGCAAACATGCTGTTCTTCTTTGACTTAGCCACGAATATAACTGCTTTTTAAATCTTCCACAGTGGCTCACGAACATAACACAAAATGTCACTCTCCATGATCCTGCCAGCTATCCTGTTCATACACTGTTCCGGCACTGGTACCACCTCCACTTGCGGCTTAAGGTGAGACAACTCTGTCCCCCCATTCTGCAATTGTACTTTTTATATAGAATGGCAAAGCCAAACGGCGTAATGTTCTCCTCAGACCCAACTCAGATCAAGCAGTAAGACTAATCAGTGCTGATCAATTATGAACCACAATTTGTCAGAGACAGCACAGTTTTGTGACATGACCTTCTCTACATCGATGAAATATTGATTTTAAGGTATGTAATGCAGGAATAGCTGGTTTCAGCTTGTAAGAAGTATTGCCAAAGTGAAAACCAACTCCAGATTTTCACATTTCTTTGGTGTTGTATCCACAATTTTCATAACTTTCTCTTGTATGCACACTGATTACGGTCCAGCACTTAGTCGCTACCTTTTTATAAAGTCCTGACCTCACCTTCACTTTAAACTGGAAGCAAGAATAAGAATAAGAAGATTGTTCTCTTTACTTACTTTTTATTTAGTCTATGTACTCTTTTTAGGGAAACTTCTACATTTTATAACGTAAACAAAATGCATGTGTTTCTTTTGGAAGATATTTTTTTGAAAAGTAGATCTAGTTTCATTTGGGGATGGAATATTAATGTCTCTCTCCGCAATTTGGCTGAACTATGTGTGCCTAGTCTTGTTTTGAATTATACAGAGAAATTAAAGCTGCTTTAAACAAGCCAACCAATGATCCAGTTACATAGAAAATAAGTCCAAATCGATGTGATTGATTACAAACAATGTACTGTAATGGTGATAACTCTGTTTGCCGTCAGCCAAGCTCGCAAACTAGAAGAACTCCATTTAATTACAACTTGTGTCAGTGAAGTGTTTCTGGAGTATTTCCAGGACCATGCCACTCATATACAAACTGTGAACTGGAGTCCTGTGGTGATTCATACTGATGTATTCTTTTTCCCCATTTGCTGATGACATGAAGCTACCTGGTCTAATCATTGTGGACGAAAAACCTCTAAGCCTCGTCACATGGTGCTGCTCTGTCAGTGACCTTCCATGTCTATTTATGACATTTTAGGTATCCCTACGCATCAGCTGTTCATGCTCAAGGATGCCGTTATTGTGATGTCAACAAATGTCCATGGTTGGATGATGCAGTGACTGTCACTGGTTAAGATTAGGCAACAAAGTCATGAAAGGTTAGGTTATCGTACAGAGTAGAAAAAAAAAACCCTCACATCCACACAGGAAGTGAACAGCAGACTCCTGCACTAAAGTCAGTTGTTTGAGCAACCCAGCCACCATTTCTCCCACCTGCCCTATAAGTACACTCACGCTGCCTACATTACCTTGTGACAGACAGCGTTACAACCAGACACCATCCTTCCACATTACGGACACAACTGGTTCCATCCGGCCATATTCTCAAGTGACACCGCTGTGCGCGTAGCATTTAGACATGTCTGGTGCCATGCGGCCATCCGCCGGTGTATTATAACCACATTATCTCAGAGCAGATGACAGAGCAGATGCATTTGACAAGGTCATTTTTATAGAGCATATAAAATGTATGCTTTTAAATAGAAGCACACGTTTTTTGTTAAGCATGTGAAGTGAAATGGATCAAATTTAAGATAATACTACTGTGATTTCAATGCTAATTTCTGTTGGCGTGTCACTGGTAATTCACACTTTGAAAATAACATTAACAAAAAGATGTACAATGTGTTAGGTTAAGGTTATTTCAGCATTATGCTGCTAGATGTACGACACCATTCAAAATCAAGAAAGAACTACTGAAACTCCAGATGTGCATGTTGTCTGAACAGTCCTTCTGTAGCTCCTGTGAAAGCACATGTCCATGCATAGTCATGCATACACATACACTGTGCAGCACCCTTCAGCAAAAATGCAGCAGCAGACAGAAAACATGTATGGTGACCCCTAAACTTCCTCTTTTGGACTTTATGGTCTCTGAGGACGTTATCGGGGTCAGGGTTGCAGAATTGCGAAAGGTGATAAGATGCATCAGTGCATCTGCAGGTCCTCTCTCAACCAACCACCAGAACATTTGTTGTAAAACAAATTGTGGAAGCAGAAGCTCACAATATCATAATGACCTTTATATCCACATGCTCAGGAACAATCTGACAATTAGACCACATTCTAAATAAGTTTCACCACAAACTCACCACCAGCAAACTCCAAAAAGTACCTCCCTCATCTGTTTTCCATTTTATGTTATGCATTACTCATCTCAAACTTTTTAGTATTATACCTCTATATGAGTTGTTTTATTGGCTGAAGTTTTATACATTGTTTTTGACATTTTGGGAAAGATGCCTGTATCAGAAAGTTGCCAACACTCTTATGTCTGTGTGCTAAAGCTGCTGTAATCAGTATTATCAGTGGTTCAAACGATGGCTCACATGTGCAAAGGGTCTCACATACATCAGTGACTAACACAATAGTTTTTGTAGATTAAGCGCACATTTGTGTCAAGTCAAATAAAACTGAATTAAGTTTAAGTGAATGAATATCATTAATACCCGACATCATTTACTCATTTCAGTGACACATTCAGAGTTATTACTTTCTTGGAAAATTGGCTTTTGTGAGCGTATTTTCTGCCAGAGCTGATTCATTTCTGTGTTTCTGTGCGTGGAGTACATGTCAGCCTGTATGACGGACTCCCCTTAGGGCTCTCTCTGCTGTGACAGTGGCATGGCCTCTCCAAAGACCTGTCAACACATCACGCCGGAGCCGTCTGTCTGCCACACTGCGGCCGGCGGTCACCAGACCTGAAGCAGGGGAAACACGAGCAAGCTTTGGGCCCTCTCTTTACACTCCAAAGCCCCTCAGCAACACTGTTACTGACAAGGCAATTACACAGTACACACAGAAAAGATACACACGCACTGCACATGCAAAAGTCATGTGAAGTAGCATTTTCATGGCTTGGTATTTGACAGCAAAACACTGATCTAATATTCTCTGCATTTTCTTTTATTAATGTCTGGCATTAAGATATTTTAGCTAATTTTATATCCAATATCATTCATGCAGATAGGCAAAAATAAGCTAGAAACAACCACCATGAAGTTTGTGTCACTCAATTTCAAGTTGCTTCTACATTTTACATCCATGTCTGTGAAAACATGTACGCTTAACACACAGGTGATCTATACAGTTAGCACATTTTCAAGGAGGTTTTTGAGGGTTTTTGAGTTACGGCCAAAACCATGTTGTAAGTCACCCTGACCTTGGCCTTTGACCTTCAACCACCAGATTCTTATCACTTCATTCTTGAGTTAAAGTGGACAATTTGGGGAAACTTTCTCAAGGCCATCTTCAGATATTGCGTTCGCAAAAATGAGACAGATGCCAGGTAACAGCGACCTTGACCTTTGAACACCAAATTCTTGGTGTTGTTGGTGCTCATCATTGATTCCAAGTGAATGTTTAGGTAAAATGTAAATAAATTGAGGTTTTGGGTTTTTTTTGAAATATCACTTTGACAAGAATAAGACAATTGTAAGGTCACTGTGACCCTGACCTTTGACCACCAATATCTAATTAGTTCAACCTTATATCTATATTTGTGCCAAATTTGAAGTGTTGAATGTGTTATTGAGATATCACGTTCACAAGAATGAGACTGTTAACACCAGAGGAAAAATCGCATAACATCACTCGATGGAAATGCAGTCATCTTGCAATTGTGTTTTATCGACAATTCTTAAATATCACTTAAGTTTTGCACATATCTGTAACGGAAACCTGCCTATCGTCAATGTGTCAGATAAATATAGTATCCTATCATATTTAGTACCTGACATGCCTATTATTAAAGGACCCTGATTGGTATCTGGCCAAAAAAAGCAATGTCTACATTATAATGTGTTTTATTGTATCTAATTATCAGAGCTATTGACCTTAAGAAGATCAGCAGTCAGTGGCACCTGCTGTTAAAAAACACTACATAAATACCAGACAACCTGAAACAAAGGATATCTGTGAAATACTTCATATACAGATGGTTGATGTGCTCAGATGTTTCACTGAGCTAAAAAAGAAAATATCTTTACAACAAGCCTTAAAACACAAGTTTTCTTGCACTCAGTTTCAAAGTGTCTCAATGTTAGTAGTAGTAAGTTGATGCAATAGGACCATTTAATCCTGTGATATGTTTATGTCCATCAGGAAATAGGAATAAATCATTCTTTTTACATTAGGCTGAACATGCTACTGTATTTGTATCTGCAGTCCCTGGAGTGTGAAGCATACACTGAGGTGTTGAGACGGGGTTAAGTGCCCAAATAGAGCATGGCAGGTTGATGTATGGTGTTTCTGCTCACCTTTGCTCTGCGGGATTAGATAAAACATCAGTCGGGAGCTGTCATTCGAACATAAACGCCGAGGCTGCACAGCAACGTAAAGCAGCCCAAGAGATTTTGGTGCAATGCAGCAATGAAATGAAGTAGGAAATGGGTTCTAACTAACTTTGTGCACGGCCAGATGATGAGACACCAACTTCCCCAGGCCATGGATGTGTCTAAATAAAAAAAGACCAACGAGAAAACTCTCCCCATCCTACGGCTTCAAGACAATAAATAAATAGACCTCCTGACCTGCTGTCAGGATATATACTGCATCATTGCTTCCATTAGTTTAGGTGACGAATGAAGGCAAAAGTGAGTCGTTAAACAAGCTCTATACAACAAGTAGTTCCGATCAAGCGATCCGATTTGTCAACAAGACATTTAGAATGTGCTCAAATCTGCATGACCGCACACCTTCATAAAAATCTAATCTGCCACTTCTTGCACTGCATTTGCAAAAACATTTTGTAAATGTTCATCAGTTGGGTGACAAGGAGCATTTCAGGGCAGTATCAAAATGTATTGCTAACACAATGCCAAAAAGATCTTCACAGCATCAGGGAATTAGAGCTCAAATTATGAAAATTAGCAGCCTCCTCTCTAATGCTGTAAACTATAAACTAACACAAAGATGACAAAAAGCAGCATAAACCACCATGTTCTGAACAGACATATTATAAATACTGACAAAAACTGACATTTGCATGTATGAACATAAAACAGCAAACTTCACTGCAAACTAAAAACTACTCATTCCAGTTATGATGGGAAATATAGGCTAAGTCATTGGACTGCAGTTAAAACATTGTTTCTGAAAGTCTAAACACCAACAAATATGAATTGAAGTGTGACATTCCGTTAGATAACGTGTGAATTTTGGAAATGATGATACCTCTATCTTTTTGTTTTTAATTCATTTAGATATTTGTCTTTAATTTGCTCTGGAGTTATTGGAAATATTTGGCATTCTCCATCAGCTGTGCTGTGACATCGAGCTTGTAGCTTAAAAATAAAGGTAAAGTTTGCAAATGTAGTGATTAAATCTGAATATTTTTAGCAGATATCTTAATTGCAACAAGCTGAGCATTTCTGTGTTCATATCTGGTGCATTTATTTAGTTTGGAATACCTCACGATTTCTAGAAAGCATGGACACAAGTTGGCCAGTGGACTCAACAGAGACTAATCAAAATGTATTCATTTTTGGGGGCAATTAGCTCTCAAAATTGAAACAATATTTGGGAGTGTGATCCCCGTTTCCATGGAATCTCACAGAGTCTGACTAATAACCTGAAAACAATCAGTCAAGTCAGTAGAATCCTATATGTAATGAAACCTAGTTTACTACTCCAGAAAGCAGGTCGAATCTTGGTAACCACTTAGCAACTAACACATTTTCTTCCTTCATCTGGCATTGGTAAATCAGTGGATACATTTTGTTGAGCATTGCAACCTCCGTGAAATGACTCATTTAATCAAGATATGGAGATTCGGTACTAAAATATTTCTAAAGTTTGGAAATAATTACAGGATTTAATCATTTGCGCTGGTTAGGGGAGTGCTGAACTGGGAGTTAGCCACTTTGCTGACAGAAGTGTCTAGTGCTAGTTCTCTATGGGCCTCTATGCGCTTCCTTCTGCATATTGATACGTTTGCCAGCTGTTATTCAGTAGAAAGAAAGCTGTTCCTACAATGAGATGCTCACAACAAGGTCTGTGGATTATCTTGAGTAACTGGGTCATTATTTCTGGAAAGAGACATTGCTGATGAGTTTTTCACTTTCAGCACCACAAGCTAAACGCCATCTAGTTACATTATACTGTAGAGAATGCAGACATTTCTATGGCCGATATCTCCAACACTCGGCAAGTAACACCAAAACTATCTACACTGATAAACAACACCATGGTTAAGAGGGAAAATATGTATTTTGACTTTGGGGTGAACTGTCCCTTTAAAGAAAAACATAATCATGAAAAATGCCAGATGGGTGATATGGATAATTTTGGAAGCCACACATATTTTGTCATTTAGATATAAAAACTTGTTGCACTATATGGTTTAACATTGTTGAAATGTACTTTATACAAAGTTGAAAATAGTCTCTAAAATAAAAGAACATGTCACAAATAGACATGGTTTCCACCTAAGCACCATCCTCTTTGCAAACTTCCCTGAACTCATTTCCAGCGATGCAGCTCCTCCAGCTGAGCGCTTGACGTCTGAGACTAAAGGTCGAAACTCTGTGATAAACCTCATGATATGCTCTGAGAGTTTCTGCACCAAACGGCCGAGAAGAAAATAGCCAATCAACTCGCTGCACTGCAACACGGAGAGAACTTCTTATAATAGAGGGGAAATGAATAATGGTGCATAACAGGCAGCCGGGTCTGTGTATAATCCCTGGTCTCAATTCACCTCGTCCATGCTGATCTGTGGTTTCCCTTCTGTGACTTTCAATCTCTCTTCACCTCTTTCTCTCTTTCACGCTCTCTCTCTCTCTCTCTCTCTCTCTATCCTCTCGTCTCTCTCATCCGAGTGCACCAAGAATTTCAAAGTCATCATCTTGATGGGAGTGCAGAATATGAAAACTATCCCTCTTCTGTTGACATTTCATTATTCATGATAAGCTAACCGTTCTCCTCCGTATGCAAATGGTCATTAATGCTGACATTTAAAAGTCTGTCCGCGCACTTTGAGCTACAGAGATAATTCTTTGAAGTCCAAATGTCCGGTCTATCTTTGAAGAAACCTATAGCCTACGGCGGTGATACTCAACTTACGGCCTGTGGGCCCAAATCTGGCCCTGATAGGGTGCCGGGTGGCCTCCCAAACTTTATCTTGTTATTTTTGTAGATTTATAGTGCCAGGGTGCATAAAACAGCATCCTGTTTATAAAATAGTGCCAGTAAAGGACCCCCCACACACCCCAACAGGTCCTCGCTAAGCCTCTAATGTTCAAAAATCCTAAAAATGTCCTAAAATCCAGAAATGTCCCAAAATGCTAGAAATTTTCTAGAATCAGAGAAACGTCCCAAAATCCTAGAAATGTGCTAAAATCCCAGGAATGTCCTAAAATCTGAGAAATGTCCTAAAATACTAGAAATGTCCTGAAATCAGAAAAATGTCCTAAAATACCATAAATGTCCTGAAATCAGAGAAATGTCCTCAAGAAATTCCGATAAAGTCCTAAAATCCTAGAAACTTCCTAAACGTCCTAATATGTTTGACAATCAGAGAAACGTCCTAAAATCCTAGAAATGTCCTAAAATCCTATAGCCATGTATGGGGATACTATGACTTGCCATTTTGCAAAAGTGGCCCCTGAGCAAAGCAAGCTGAGTATCTCTACTCTATAGCGTTTTCACACAAAGCATAGCGCTGATGTAAGAGATATATATGGTGGAACATGAACTACCAACCCACAATCTTGGCCTTTCATCCCCCAATAATCAGGAAAGCCAATATCATTTATGGCTGCTTTTATTTCCTTTTGGATGGTAACTCCCCCTCGCCTGCTGCTGTGATGCTGTGATTGGGGTTATTATAACAGCACCCTTATGATGTGATTTTAGCAATCAGCAAAAAAAAATTCCTGCAAGCTCTGAATCAGCAGTCCACGGAGAGAGGAGAAATGATTTCCTCACAGTCGTGCTGTCATGGCCCGCTGACGCCATCCAGCTACGTTCATTAATCACTCACGGAAACACACTCATACAGTAGACACATGCATGCACACACGCATACACTCTGTAGGTGCATACTGTGGGAAGACACTGTGCAGGAGGAAATGTTCTGTGGAGGAAGGAATTTAAACTTTCTTTTTACTGTGGTTTTGAGGTGGGGAACAGCAATATTCAACATGTATGTGACACAGATATGAATCTGTATCTGTATGCCACATACTGATCCACAATATGTAAATGCGAGTGGAGCCCCACAGGCGTTCTGCAGTGCCCACAGATGGCTGCAGTGGGCAGTTGCTAATACACATCGTGTGAATAAAACTACACGCAAAGCTCAGCAGATGCTCCGCGAGTGAGGTTTGGGATTTGAGGGAAATTAACGTTGGATTCCTCTGCAATGATTCAGCTTAATATGCAATAAGGGGTTTATCCTGGAAGTGATCAGCTTTATGGCTGCTGGCACAATATCTTTAGTGTTCAACCTGAATTTGTGGTTTTCATAAATACACTTTTCTTTCAATCTTTATTATATAAAAAAAACCTGAATAGAATAGACTATCTTACACTATCAGCACAAATTCAACCCTACAAATTTGTGGAAACCATCTTTAACCCTTTGAAACCTTAGCATATTGGCTGAATTTCTTTCAAAAAGTTACACGTCACAAGAAAATATCCCGAAATTTGGAACAAAAATATCCCGAAATTTGGAACAAAAAGACAAGAAAAAGGTAAAAAAGGTAACAAAACAAAAAACGAACAAAAAGCAGAATATGAACATATAGATTAAATGGTTGATGATTATACATATATATATATATATATATATATATATATATATATTAACTTCTTGGCGTTTGTGGGAAAGCTCTTATCAAGTTGCTCAGTGCCTTTTTAGCCACAGTTTCAAAAGCAATCAAATCAATCTGCAAAAGTTTCAAAGGTTTAAATGTTTCTGAAAGGCATTTGAAAGCAGCAAGAATGCTGCTGTTCCAGGTTTCAAAGGGTAAAAAAAAACTGCCTCAAAAGCATTTTTACTCTAAATATCAGAACCCCCACTCTAATATCTTCTTCATCTTTCTGTGCAAACATTAACACATTTCTATTTCAAGCAGCTGTTCAAGTTTTTTCACCAAAAACTACATTTTAACAGATTACATTTGAACACATCATGATAACACTATAGTTCAACTTTGCCTAATAGTCATTTTAAATGAATGTAGCTTTATGCTACTTAAGCTGCATTCATGTGACCGTGTACACATTCTCCCCCTCTTCTTCAAACTTTTTCTGACACACAAATGCCACTTTAGTGAGAGCTTGATTTGTTTTTTCAAAATTACATTTTACTCTTAAAACTACAGCTGATGACGCATGCTGACGACATTTTGTTCTTGTGTACTGACGTCGATAGACATATGCCATAGCCTGCAATTCAGCAGGTGATGTCATCGTACAGTCTCTATACATCAAACTTGATGTTGTTCCAAAGTTTACTGGGCTGATGTTGCAGAGTGTAGCAGCACTGCAAATCTGAGAAAATTTGCAAAAATCTCAGTCTGCAGGAGGCTTAAGTGAGAGCTGCTGCACAGACTACCAGCTATAGCTTTCTTAAAAAGTTCTAATAGAATGCAATTTTTTAAGCATTCAGCATAGACTTTGTAGATTTTACCACCTGAAACAATCCCAATCTGAGACCCATGTGTCCACTGCGGCAAAATGGAGCAGTGGATGTGATATACAGCACGTACAATTTAGGAAAAGTAAAGCTTATCAATGTTAAGAGTGTTGGAAAACGTCAAACAATCTGCGGAAAGATTGCATTTTTTATCCTGAGTTGACTGCAGACATCTGTGAGCTCAAGAGCAAAGCTTGAAGGGCTAAATTCACTGCTGGAGAACAAGTGACAGAGAGTGACATCTTTTTACAACTGACTGCAGGTCTGGAGAATTTGTCAGAAAACTCAGCTTATAATTAATTTGATGAAACCCTCGATCAGACTCCAAACATCCCAAAAAGAACTTTGAGGCATTAAAGATGTATTGCATCGCTTCCCCACCAAAAAAAGGAGAAACATGCTGATGAAGATGCACTTTAAACACGGAGCCTCGGGAGGCCACTGAAGCAGCATGGCTGCCAGGGGAGCAGTGGAGTGGGGGTTTAGATTAAAGTAATGAACACACACTGCATTATACAGCAGCATCATGCCTCCGAGCTCAGAGATCCGCTCAGCACAGACCCAGAACAGAAACGCATCAATTCACATACATTCACAAATGCACGGCTGCAGAGGGAACTATCAAGCAACACAACACTTAATTTGGGTTCTCCTCCTGATGCACGTACATACACACACAACACACACACACACACACACACACACACACAGCTGCCTGATTGCTTGTATAGAATGATGGCTGAGGGTTTACCAACTGCTGGAGTTTGGCCAGCTGCTGTGGGGGTCCCTGTGTGGATGCCCAAACTGTGATTTGATGGAAAGTTTGTGTGCATGTGTGTGTGTGTGTGCATGTGCGTTTGTTTTTAGTGAGATGGAAATGTTGCCATTATTAGTTTATCCTCAATTGAACCTCCATTATAAATAAGCATTTTTTTCCCAGAACTAAAGGGATAGCTCAACATTTTGAGAAACACGCTTATTTGCTTTCTTCCCCACAGTGATATGAGAGAATTATTCTTTTTCATGTCTGTACTGTAAATATGAAGCTACAGTCTGCAGCTGGGTAGCTTAGCATAGCATAAAGACTGTAAACAGGGGACACAGATAGCCCCGGTAGCAGCGCCCCTTTCGGTGTGTTCAGACAAAAAGTAAGGCACATTTTTATCTAATTAGTGCAGGGCTGAATGCTTTATGGTTTGTGTTTAATCGTCAAAAAGAAAAACAAAACAATGCACCAGTTAGATTTAGAAAATTTCAACTAAACTCAGAACTCATTTTCTGAACGAACATCCTCACTTTGGCTGATATGTATTAACGGAAACCTGAATCCTACTTAATCGACAGTTGGGGAGTCATGAAGTGCAACATACAGAGTAGGGATTTCCAAGATGCTGCTGCACATTTAAATGGCTTGATGATGTTCCCTTTCTCTCCTCTTTTTTTTGATTGGCTGACATATTGCATCCTCATCATCACATGCTGTGCAGACAAGCCAAACCTTCTTTTGTTCTCAGATGGAGCCGAGATAACAATCAATAATAAATGGTTAAACAGAATAAAAGGCTGCCTGCATTGTCATCTGCTGAACAAACGGGCCAAAGGCAAACACTCATTTACTGACTTGGGTGTTTGACAAATATCTATTGAACCTTTCTGCGGTCAGAGAGGGAAAAAAACACCTGGTTCTATTCCTGCATGTTTGATCCAATCAAACTTCCCATTCAGCTTCGTGGGACAGCTTTATGCAAAACTCATTTGTCACTTTCCTCCTCTTTGTTTCCACTGCTACTCGACACGGCAGCTCCTCCACGGCTGAGCGCAGCCCACAGAGCACGTACAGGAAGAAGCATCAATCACGGCGGAGTCTTTTGACGCAAGTCGCGTCCCATAATTAGATTTCGGGGCTGTCCTGCTGCCTAGAAATCAATCGTGGCCCTGCGAGGCAGCGGCACAGTACGCTGTACAGTTAGACGACTGTCCTCACACTGCATCGAGCACTGACTAATGGATGGATCTCTCTCTCTGTCTCTCTCTCTTCCTCTGCGCAGCTCACTGCAGATTCCCTCTGCCTGCATGTGCGCGCTCGGCGGACAGGGAAAGCTCGGGGGTTGCCTCCGCCGTGCGTGTGTACCAACTCATCTTTTTTCACCACCATCCAGCGCGTTAGGAGTGCAACACACTACCACCACCACCACCATCATCATCATCATCATCATCATCACACACCTTAGATCTGCCAAGTCATTACATCAGTGAATACATTGTGCGCAAGGTTCTTTTTGGCTGCGTTTCATATTTAAAAAAAAACTTTCCTTTATAACAAATAATTAAAAATAATTATGCTATTATGTAGTGTAAATATTTTGATCAAATTAACATGTAGCCTATGGGTTGATATTTTTAATTATGTTTATGCTGAAAAACTCTCAAAAAGTTGCCCAACTTTTCTGTCAATCGTGCGCTTTATTATAAGCAAATTTTATTGCCGAAAACATGTATTTTTTAATAATCAGATGCATCCTGTCTTTCCATTTTGCATATTAAATGATGCAAAAAAAAAGGCGGATAAAGATACGATCGCCGTGTTCCCCCACCGAGGAGTGCGCAGGGAGATGAAGTTACAGTTTGGCACATCTTTTAAAAAAGAAAAGAAATACTCACAAGGAGCAGATGCATGTTACGACGAGTCTCCCCTTCCCCGGTCTGCCCCCCTCTACACAGCAGCAGAGATAGAAAGCATCGCAACCAGATTTCTTGTTTCTTCTCCGATGCAGCGGTTTCTCTGCTGCAGTCCGAGGGAGACGAGAGATGCTGAGAGGCTGAGGGGAGGTGGGAAGCGTGAGTGCGATGGAGGGAGGAGGCAGGGAGGGAGGAAGCAGACTGGAATCGATTGTAGGCCTGTATCCTACGAACAACAGTGAGTATTTCCCGGTGTAACACAGCAGAGCGGCATGTGGCGGAGGCTCCGTGATGCAGGAGGGCTGGCAGCATCACACACTGCTGAGTTTGAGAGGAGGAGGAGGAGGAGAACAAAGAGGAGTGGAAGATGAGATGTGGCTCCTGGGAAGAAGTTTACCGAGGGATGACGGACTGTTGCTGGATCTGCAGCGTTAACTTAAAAACCACTGGAGGAGCAACTCCAGCAGGCTGCAGGGTCCAGCTCAGTGGGAGCAAATTGTGTTATCAACTTAATGTAATAATCGCAATAAAATAAAGATTTTAGGTCCTACACAGCCAAGGTCCAATTTATTGGAAGCAAATAATCTGCTATCAATTTAATTTGATAATCACAATTAAAAACCAAATTATATGATTGCAAAAGACCTCAAACAACATCCTGCAAAGTATTTAAATGCAAACACAGAGGCAATGCTGCGTTCAATTGCAAGTCATTAGTTGCTAATTCTAGGTGTTGGTTATTCTGACTTCCCATCTAAATGTGTTCCAGTGCATCTGTTCGGGATAACATGGATGCCAGCAGGAAAATCATCTGAGGAGCATCTACTGGGGACCTTCATGAGCTACCAAAGCACCATCAGTGACGAGAAACGGCATATGTTGTAAGTGTATGTGTATCTTACAGTTGGCTACATGTAAATTCACTGATGTAGCTAGTTAATAGAGAGGGGAGGAGTAGGCTTGTAGGCTACTACATGCTCGCAAAGATTTCTATCAAACACAAATAAACTGAAATGAAATGGAGAAGCCTCAAGTTGTTATAGGTTTTACAACACAAACACTACATACAAGTAAACACTGACGAACAGGTAATTCTGCTTACCATTAACTGTGTGCCCTGCCATATTGCTGTGACATCAATACAAGCGACTCAGTCAACATGGATCGTGCCAAAGTCTCCCATTTGGAATTCCAACTTGAATGGCTGCTCCAGTGCACTCTTCAGAGCCAGAAGTCGTCCTTTCCCTGAGTTCCAAGTACAATAGAACGTGGCAATAGATCCAAGAAATGCCTACAGGTTTGAGTCAGGGGAAATCAGCTTAACAGTCTTTTAATGGGCTAAGGTTGACACAGGGAAAATCAGTCCACTCTGGCAAAAGTACAAAAATCCACTGGGCAAAAGGTCAAAATTCAATCTGGTCACAACTGTGAAGGTTCACTAGGAAAAACATGAGGAACTTCTGGACCACTAACACAAAGGACGGGACAAGCTGGTAAAGAGAGGAGGAGAACACATTCTCTAGGGGAGGGGAGACAACCAGACACAGATGCAGCACATTAGGGCGGGGCAGGTAATCACACAGGCGGGAAACACAGGAGGGCAGGAAGTAAGGACACCTGAAACAAGACAACATAAATAAAACACGAAGCACAAGAGTAGAAATGAAAGGGAATAGTGACAGAAAGTTAACAACCAGGACTTGGTGAGACAAGCTGAGCCAATGAAATGTAATGTGCTAGATCATCAGGACGCTTGAATCGACCTTTCATGAAGCTTCTTCCTAGAATGGCCACTGTCCACTTAACTGTGTGGGAGGCCTGTCAAGCTTTCAGCAGAAGCCAATATGCCGAAGCGGTGTGTTTACGGGACTTACAAGGGTGACAGCTGATAACCAAAAAATTTAGGGGGGGAGTGTCGAATTTTTCGCCTTCCCAAAGCCAAAGACCCCAGAAGAGAGATGTTGGATATGTATAAAACAGTGTGGAAGACCACATGAACAGCTGAATCCATCACAGATCAATAAAAACACCTTTGTTTGTTCCTATAAGGATAATTATCCCTGGATAGAGATAAAGGGATAATTTAATTTAGCTAGTAATGGGCTAAAACGTAAATAATGAAAACAAACTCAATGTTAGCTTAAAATTAAATTATATATTGACTTACCCAGCTGTACAAGAACATTTTTGTTCCTGTGTAGGTTTCTCCTTCATGTGAATTGTCAAGATGTGGGGTCAAGAAATGATGATATTGTTAATGTAGCTCTCATGCATATTGCATATTGTGGACATTTCTGTCAACTTTGATTAACTAATCGTTTTAGTCGCACTTTTCATTTTTGGTCAATGCACAAAAATCTTAATTCATGTAATTCAAGTATTACAATACTAAAGTACAATACTTCCCTCTGAAGTGTAGTTGAGTAGAAATGGAAAGTGGCATGAGATTAAAATATAACATTAAAGTTCCTTGTATTTAAGTACAGTACTTGAGTAAATGTACTTAGTTACATTCCAGCTCTGGTCAACAGATGGACGCACAGAGACTGAAATTACAGAATCTGGGTTCAATGTACCAAGTGTAATAGTAATAATACTAATAATCTAATAATTATAATTACTCAAAAGCTTCATCATCAATTTGATTAATGCATGTTTAATAATGCATTTCACTCCTCGCTGTCTCCACTGTGGTTAGATGACACCGTGGACATCACAGCTTGTGGGGGAGAAGCTGTTGAATTAATGTTAAATTATTTTATCTATATTAACTGGAGAAAAAAAGAAAAAAATATAATATGGAAAAAATAACACAATGGAACAGCATACCCAACATTATCCTTCCATAGCTTTTCAATTCCAATACATTGCATCTGCTGGAAACTCTTGCTGTATCATTCCTTAGGTTTGTTGTTCCTTGCCACATTGTTGTGGTGTAGTATATTTCTTTGCACAGGTATGTGGATTGAGGGCACTGTCATGTTCAATAAGTAATTATTTTGCCTCATCCCTGAAACAGTTGCCCCACACACTGGCTGTTGACGCCACCAGCAAGCTCAGGCATACGCTCTATCTTTCTAAGAATATCCCTTTCATCTTTGCTGTTGCCCCGGTGGAAAACATCACTCATAGCAACACTGAGATGGCCCAGTGCGTGGGTGGCCATCATCATCTGCTGGCACCTTGGGGTGCTTCAACCAAGGCATACTCACATGAAGCTTGCCCTCTGAAGCCTCCTTGATGTGTCTGGAATATGATCCAATAACCTTCCTTGAAAAAGACTGAAAGTTTGTGGATGTCTGCCGTTGGTACACAAAGCCAATCCCCCTGCATAGTCATGAATGATACATGGGGAAAGTGTTTCAATATGCAAATAGATTTGCAAAAAACGTGTTGATAAAACACGACTGACAGAGTGATGTTATGCAACTTCTCCTCTGGCGCTAACATTCCAAGAAGCATGATGTTAAATTGACTGCACCTTTATATAATTCACCCATTCACACACACATTCACACACTGGTGGCTGAGGCTACTGTACATGGTGCCACCTGCTATTCAGTAACCATTCACACGCACTTACACTCTGATGGCAGCATCGGGAGCAATTTGGGGCTCAGTATCTTGCCAAAAGATACTTCGACATGTTGCCTGAATGAACAACACCCACTCTACTTCTGAGCCACGGCCACCCCCTTACATTAGTGAGTTTATTTCTATTGCAGCCACTACACTAGCCACTGCGATAATGTATAGGCAAGCCCCTTACACATGGGAGCGGCTATATTCGAGGGATTTTTGATTTCACAGAGGAATTGTGGATTCAAAACTTTTGGATGATCTGCTGAACTTTTAAGAATTATGCAATGCAGTAACACCTCGTGTAGCTCCTGCTGCATCATGAGGGAGCCACTACTGACAAGCACATGGCCATAGCATCATGTGACCTAGAAAAGCCAAAAAAGTGTTTTCATTGCAATTTTGCGAAATATGGCTTCGTTGAATTGACTAAAATACCACTTCATGTGAGCGTAAAAACTTTTTTTGCAATAAATAGAAGTTTTTTTTTTAATTGATGTGTTTCCATTAGGTATATTTTATATTTTAAATTTCAATTTTCACAATTTGAGGGTTAATGGAAACCCAGCTATTGGTGTGTGTAACCTTTTCAGAGACAGAGGATATTGTGGTCATGAGGTTGAGAACAGTTCGGATAGGCAAGGAAATTTTATTTATAGAGCAAACTTCAGACACTTGGCAATTCAAAGCTCTTTACAGGTATAAGTATATAAACAAGCAAATAACATTGAGTGTATTCGTACATGAAGGATTAAGTTTGGTTTGTGTGTTAATCCAGCTGGTTCAGTGTTGACGGATGAGCAGACTGCAGCAGTTCATATTCCACTCTGCTCTCTGTTTAGGTTACTTAATTAGAACGGAATCTGATTCCGATTTATATCAGGTTACTCTGAGAGCTTGAAACATGCCTGTGAGTGTGGAGGAGCATGAGATATATGGAGAGGAGTAAAGAGACAGGTGAAGTTTGAGAAAAAATTATAGATGGAAAGATATGTGAGGGAATTGGGAGAGAAGGGACAGAGAAGAGATATGGTCAGACTATAAGGAGGTTACAGAGGAACAAGAGTGGACGAAAGGTGAAACATAGAGAAAAAGAAAAAAAGGGAAAAAAAGACTGTTCCTTCCCTTGTGTTTCTTTGTAATGTCTTGTGTTTCTTTGTAATGTCTGCAATTGTTGTGAATGTGTACAGACTGTGAAGACAAATTTCAAATTTCTCAAAGAGGACAATAAAGAATGAATCTAAATCTGACTTAGGAAGATGGAAAATACAGAGGGGAAGAGAATGATGGTAAAATAATGAGACACATACAGTGGATAAATAAGAGGTAGGATGGAATTGAGAAATAAATGCAACTACACACATATCACAGAATACATTTTATTTTCCCTCTGGTCAGGCTAAAGACTCATCCCCGGCTGAGTGTCAAGTATGCTTGTTAACAGTTCCTCTAATGTCCACTAGATTCTGCTCTACGACAACTCTGAATGTATTGAAGTGACTAGGAAAACCTGAATAGTAAATGTCTTTCTACAGATGCAGTCAGTGAAGTTTTATCATAGAAACAGAATAGATAGAAAGGATGTTGATCTGTTTGCTGTGTTTATTTAACGAGGACAAAAGAAAATGGTGATTTTTGTTAGTTGCTGTGGTGACACAGTGGTAACACACATCAGGTGGACCGTAAAGTGTGTCACACTCATTAGTTTGAGAGCTTAATGTTACCCTACTCATGTCATTTAAATGATCAATGGTATTAGCAACTTTGTACAGTGAGTATGCATTTATAAGTGGGAGTGCACAGGGTAAAGTGTTAGTTACATTGTTACATTAGTTCAATGCAGGCATGGTTTTTGCCAATTTTGCCGGAATTTAATGGTGGGAATATACGGGATGTATACAAATTTGGGTGCATTACTTTTTGTAGGAAAAAAAAAGAAAAGTTTGTGAGAACAGCCAGTTTTATGAAGTCCCCACCTTACCTCTGCACTGTGCCCAAGAATGCTACGAACATAGCAAATTCAGAAGAAATAGGAAAATAAAGGCAGAGAGAAGGGTTTCTGATGATATGATGGTATCTAGTGACTGAAAATGGATTACTTCCGTATGAGTATGTACATTGCCTTTTTGGGAAAATTCTGCATAATGTAGCTTAACCAAAATGGGTTTGGTAAGTTTATTTTGTTTCTATCAAGTTTGAGTGGAGGGTGTTTTACGATGAGTCAAGCCAATTAAGCTGGTTCTTGCTTGGTGAAAGATGGCGGGTAAGAATATTCAGAATCAGCAGTTGACTAAAACTGGTGCTGGCAGCAATCGTCCCAAACAAAAATGTCAATATATCTGTATATTCCATCGTAAATATATTCATATATATTTATTTATTTGTGTCTTTTAAGATGTATAAACGCCTGAGAATATGAAAGTGTTCTCACAGTGGGTTCTTGCAGATTGATTCAGAATGGTTGTTGTATAAATAGTAGTTAAGCCTGGTAGAGAGCCGACTGGTCTGCAGCTCAGTTGACCTGCTGCAATTTTCTGTTATCATCAGCAGGGTGACCTGAGGATCCTGTTACAGGTGAAGGGATCTCCTGCTGCTGAGTGGCCCAACAGAAAACTGACCCATGACAAGCAGCAGTAACAGCACTCAATCAGTAACAGCTTCAATCAAACAAGTTCAGTAAGTTTTATTTGCTCATCTCACATCTGTAGTTTGGTTCTCCTGTCCGGGACAAAGACATAAACGATCCACACTTGCCTCGTGGTTCTTGTCTGACCAGCGTTAAGAGATAAACCAAGACTTTGTAAACCTGAAGCCACGTGGACTAACAGGTCATTCCGATAGTTTTAGTGATTTCATCTTGAGTCAGTCCCACAAAGACACAACCGGGGATATCCAAAACATCCCATGTTGCCACTTTGCAGAATTCCATGTACACGTTACTCTTTGAGTATCCTTTTTGCATTTAATGTTGACGTTCCTGGATTGCTACCTTGATGTCAACACAAACACATGCTGGGATTGCGCTGCATGTATAGGTAACAAAAGCACATGGTCACCAATGTCAACAAATGCATATGATGGCAAGAATGGTAAGGATTACGAGAACGAGGCACATGGTATCGTGTAGTTGTTGGACCATCCACTGCTCCTCTCACCTGCCCTACAGGCGCCTTCACACTCCTTATACATTGTTACAGTTATCATTTCAATCTGATGTTGTTCTGTGGCATATCATGTGCATGCGAAAGGTTCCCACCTGGCTGGATTATCATGTGACACCGCCCGTTCGTGTATCAAGTTGACGCAGCAGGTGCTGTCCGGTGGTGTATAATAATAACGTCACTGGCTGAGTTCTCAACTGATGCCGTCCAAGGGCATATCAGTCAGATGCAAATGGTGGCTTTTGGTGTCTGGATCGTACGCCAATACCAATAGTCAATAGTCAAAGCAGCTGTATTTGACAAGTTCGGAATGAGAACGGTTTGGAATTTCCCCAAGACTGTTAATAAAGATAGATGCTGACTGCAGTACAGTGCATAAACCACACCCCCTCCATGTTAATGCAAAGACAGGACTCAAGACTCAGATCTGGTTGTTTTAGGTAGTTATCATGCTGATGTTTGTTTAAGTGTTAATTTTTCTGATAAGTTTGGTTCTAACTAGTAATTTGATGTTAAAAAAAGGGGGATTTGACGTCATGACTGACAGCTGCGCATGTCAATCAGTGTGCTCACACTCAATAGTGCTCATGATTGGCTGGACTGATGTATGGGTGGAAACTTAATAACTATGTAAAGGGGGTAAGTGGAGACGCTTTGTCTATATTTATATAAAGTCTGTGAAAAATCCTAACAGTTTATCATGCTGAGTCATGCTGCTCCTCCATGAGCCGTGCGACTTTATTTATCATCTCTGTTGGTGGTGAAGAAATAGTTGTTTACAAGTATTATTAGACTTCAGCTGGACCTCATGTGTCATAAATAATGATGTGCAGAAACACTTTATTTGGAGGAACACTAGAAAGGCAGAAGGGTTTATAGTGTTCTCATCCAACCTCAGGTGCAAGAAAAAAGTATGAAGAGAAGCACTTTGCAAACTGAATATCACACACTCCAAAAAAAATTCATTATGCAATATTTTAACCATCAACGTCTTCAGGTAAACATTCATGTGAACCATGTGGACAAAAATTAAAGATTTGACCACAATTGGGAAATCATGTGATACAGAAAAATACTCTTCATCCCAGAATGATATAGTATAAACACAAAAAGAACACATGGTAGACATTATAGAAACATGTTGACATGTAGGCACTGTAAAAGAGCAGGGTGTAATAGGTACAATTAATAAAAAACTGCATTACATTCTCCAAACATTTTCTCTGAATCACTAACGCCTTGCAGGTTTTTGAACTTTCACAATGCCATCAACAACAGCTGATGGCATGGCCACCCTACTTGAAATTAATGAGGCTGTGCTCATGCCCAGTTCTGATGTTGTTGAGACGCTTGTGTAATGTGAGTGCACAACAGCCCTGCTGTTTGGCTAATATAATTAACACCACATGTGCAGGGAATAAAGGGCAACATACCAGCAATGTGATATGATCAAAACATCCAAACCCAATGCACTGACAGATTCTTAACACATCATTTCAGGTTAATGCTTGTTGGCTCATCAGGACACTGACCTGTTTCCCACACGCCTCTATACTCCTGAAACAGCAATTTTATCACATAGGCATTACAGATTGACTCATTCAGCTACTTCTGTCTGTATAAAACATTTCATACATTGAACACAAGTGTTCAGTTAACCAGACTAACTTGGAATATTTGCTAACACTTGGAAAGAACGTTATTTTCTCTTTCACATTTAAGTTGCAACAACTTAAAAAAACAAAATTAAGTACAACCAACTAATTTTATGTAAACTCAGCAACTAGATAAAAAGTAATAATAAACTTTGTTTTTATATCTTTATGTATAGAGCACATTTAAGATAAGGGATGCAGTTCAAAGTGCTTAACAAAAAAACCCCCCAAAAAAAACACAGTGGCAAAAAGACAAGATTAGACAATCAAAATACAGTCAGAGATAAACAGATAGTGAACGTAGAAAATATAGAGACCAGTAAAAATTGTAATAAGAGAATTGATATAAAACAATTCATACAAGAATTACATAAATTAAAAGCCACAATAAAAATATCAGCTGCCGTTTAAAAATGTTTACAGTGTCTGCTTCAGTTATAGCTTTTGGAACGGTATTCCAAAATTTTGGAGCATAGTTAACAAAACCTGCGCTGCCTATTTCCTTGTGTGTATTTAAAAACCCAGCAGAAGAAGATCTGAGAGCTCGTTAGGGATTATAGAACAACAGACTGAAATGTAGGTTGGTCCCAAACCATTAAGAGCTTTTAAAACTAACAAAGAAAGAGCCCTAAAATCTATTCTAAAAGTTAGGCATGACTTAAGACTAAAAGTTAATTTACTTACCTTTTCTAAGGCAATCGGTTAATTTGTTTTTTTAAGTAAGATCAACTTGTCAGTTTTACAGTTTACTTTGTGCTACAGGGTATGATGGGACACTTGGGGACACTCCGATGTGTGTTGCATTTCAGTGATGAGTAGAGCTGTAGGTCATCATGGCATGTTGAGGCAGTGATGACAACTCAAAGACTGTCACACAAGGCCGTGCATTTTAAAAGAGCTAGTTATAGGCTACATCTGTTGTCTTTTATGTCCACAGGTTTGTATCTTTGATCATTAATCCAAAAAACATTTATGTACAGTACTAATAGTTATTTAGCCTTTGTACTGATGTTGTAATGTATATTCAAGTCTGTTAGTACTCCAACTGTCTGTTACCTAAAACTGCCTGGTAAACAATAAGTATACATTAATTACCATAAGTGAATGTAATAATAACCATTAACTAACAGTTAACTAATGTGTCAAGTAATCATTAACTAATGGAGTTCATGTTTGTTAAAGTGTTAATTCATACGTTATTTTATAGTATATAACCAGTCTATTAATGGTTACAAAGATACAAAGGACACATTACTAACCATTAACTGACCATTAACTGATGTGTCAAGTAGCCATTTATTAGTGGTGTTGGTGTTAATTAAGGTTTTATTCCATAATATTTGAATACTTTAATAACAGTCCATTAACATGGACAACAATAACAAGTGTACACTAATTAATATTAGTTAATGTGATAATAAGTAGTGGCTAACAGTTAATTGATGTGTTAAGCAGTAATTTGTTAGTGGTGATAAAACCAATTTATGTTTTATTCCACACAGTACTTAATACTTTATTAATATGAACAACAATAACAAGTGCACATTAAATAACATCCATTGATGGAGTAATAACCATTAACTAACAGTTAACTAATGTCTCAAGTAATCACTTCCTAACAGTATTCATGATGTTAATTAATGTGTCCTTGTTATTGTTGAAATAGTGTTTATATAGCCTATTCCATATAGTATATACTATACTCATTTTTAAAAAAAAAAATTACTAACGGTAATTAATGTACCCTTATTGTAAAGTGTTACTGTCTATGAGAATGAGAACCAGACTGCAGGAGCCCTGAATGCCCTCTATACCAGGAACTGCTACACTAGACTCACGCTGATTGACTGGCTGCCAGGGGGAGTTTTGTTTGGAGGCGGAGCTCCTTCTTGGATTTTTGTAGTGTATGTCACTGCAATGTTTCAGTGTGCAGAATGACTCTGGATAACACACCGCAGTGGTTTCTGATTGGCTCTCACAGACTGCCAGCTGCCACATGAGTTGTTGTGGCACCTGTTGCATAAAGATTGATTTCACTTCAGTATTTTCATTCAATTCAAGTCACTTCTCTGCATTTCCAGGCTTGCTGGCTGCTGGCTGCTGTCTTCATGTTTGCCTCACCCCGACACTAAATTTAGCGCTGCAGCTCTGGATGCTTTAACGTGTGATGTAAAAATAGCAAGGAGGAAAGTTTGCTCACTGCACAGCAGATATACAAGTCAGACTGAGTGTAAGCTAATAAAAGTTAACAGCAGAAACAGACTGAAGACAGACAGACACAGAGAGAAGGAGACAGGCAGTCAAGCAGAGAGACAGACAGGCACGCTCAAAGCTACTGTAGATATTAGAGGCAGACAGGCACAGAGGCAGAGACAGACAGACAGAGGACAGTTTGCACATACTGCAGTCCTCTTTAATGTAAAGAGTTATTGGTCACAGTGTGGGATGTAAACAGACAGACTGTAAGAGAGAGACATCAGGTAAGTCTGGATTCGATAAGTGATTAAGTTAAAACTGAAAATTTAACCCGTCGGTATTGTTTTTTTTTTTGTTTTTTTTAATGTAACACCTCAAAAAGTTGCTGGAATCCTTGAAAGGCGTAGCCTTTTTTGTGTTTGTTTTGAAGGAAGTTAGGACTGTCTTTGTGCTAAGCTAGATTCGGCTAAACTCTCTGGGGGGGACTGCTATAATGTGATAGCCAAGGTCATGTGACAGATGAGGGTAGCCCTAGATTATGCTGAAGGGGAACTCAGCTGATTTTACACATCAAAGTGTGTTAACAGGTTTTTGGGGAGGTCTACTCTATATGTGATAAACTAGTATAAGGGGTCGTTTACATGGCAAGGGTTCTTGCATGTATCATCAAACTTTTTTTTGCGGTTTGGCCTTTTGTACGCACAACAATTTTGGCATTTATGGGGGCCTGAAAAGACTAACTTTTGAAACCAGGTTCCAGAGGGTCATCTTTTCAAAACGCATCCCCTTCTGTCATTAAAACAATCAATGCGCAGATCCTGTGAGAAAGGTGTGATTCCAGCTGCATTAAACTCTAATCTTATTGTTCATGTTTTCACCAGTCATTCTGCTGTTTTGTGCTGCAAAACAAGCAAAGAAAAATGCTGTTATGGCCTCTTTATGTTTATGTTTTAATTAAATATCTAAATGTACGTATATGCTCAATGCTTATTTTTACCAGTGGAATCGAAAATGGTAGCCTGCTGAAAATTGATATTTTTCAAGGTAGTGTATCAAAGTAGATGTTCCATTATTGTTGTTGACAACACTGCTGCTAACGCACCCAAATACACGTCCAAACTGTCTGTAGTTGAGTTGAATTGCTGGTAACGTAGGCGTCATATTTTGACAAAGGAAGCGAATGTTTGGAAATAAAGACATCTTTAGTTTAGTAGTTTTAGAATATTTCATGCTGAAATTCTAACTCTATCAAACCACCGCCAATGGACAACTTAGCAACTATGGTAGCAGTCTTTCTGCTAAGCTAAGCTAAACTCATTTTTGGATTTCTGGGCTGCACACACAGAAATCAGAAATTAAAGCTTTTAAGAAAGGAACATTAAAATATACAAAAAGAAGCTTGTTGATTGACTTTTCCATGTTCAGGTAAAAAGATGAATATAAATTTGATTTCTTCATCCAGTAAAGAGAAAGGTCTGAGCATGTTCGGCTTAGGTCAGGTTTAGCTCAGCCCAGTTTAGAGGGAAAAGGCTAACTTGCTCCAACAAAGCAGAAAACCCAAAACCATCATTATGTTTGAAAGATTGTGTATCCCAGGGGAAAAAAGATAACCTTGTGTCCATAGCTTTAAGAAATTCTTAAGATGTTGAGGTCACTGTTATTTGATTCTCAACAGTTTTCTTCAGGGACTTCTAATACCATCATGTGCAGCAGCCCGAGGCCTGAGCTCATTCCCTTATTTGAGTCATGGATATTTGGATAAGTCTGCGTCATTATCAGCACAGACACTGCTAAATCCTAGGGCCCATCTTCCAGACAGATGGAGATTGAAGTCTATGACCTCTATTTCACACCGTTCTACAACACCTGTGATTCTATGGCTCATCCATAGTACAATAGGTGTTTCACAGGTGTTTTTGCATATTTTTCAACATATAAACTATAGACCATATCTCCAATTTTTAGATTGATTTCCATTAAAATCACTTCATTTCCTTAATTCAATCAGTTGCCTTAAACATACCAAAGACCATCCATTAAAATCAATGTCACATAATCATCTGGGTGCTGGGTGTGTTTTATTGTTGTGTTTAACCCTTTAAACCCTGAGCAAATTGGTTTGATTTCTTTTAAAAAGAGAAAGCAACAATTAAATGGCCCAAAAACTGTACTTTACTATATTTTTCTGTGGCATAATTTTAAATATGAAATTAATATAATTGAGTTAGTTTTCTGGACATCCCTGGTTTTTGGTTAAATAACTTTCAAATAATCCTCCCCTCTTTTTAAAACATTTTTTAGGCCATTTCTTGTCACCTTTTACAATGTTTTTGCAACTTGTGGGATGTCTTTTGCCAGGTTTTTCATTGCCTTTCCCCCCACGTTTTCAAATAAATAGCTTGTGAAAGGCTCCCAAAAGCAGCACAAGAAAACAGATCAAGATCAGATGTCAATCAAGGTTACAAGGGGTTAATCCTTTGAAACCTGGATCATCATCAGTTTTCTTGCTCTGCATTCAGATGCCTTTCACAAACAATTTGACCCTTAAACTCTGAGAAAATTGTTTTGATTTCTTTATACATATATATATATATATATATATATATATATATATATATATATATATATATATATATATATATATATATATACATATATATGGGGAAAAAAGGCAATGGCCAACTTGACAAAAAACGTCCCACAAATTGCAAGAAATTAGTAAAAAGTGACAAGAAAATTAGTTTTAAAAAGGGGGAGTATCATCAGAAAATTTTCCAAATAATACAGACAAATGATAGTGATCATTATATAATTTTATAATTAAAATTAGATTACAAAAAGAAAATATTTTAAGATAAATAACATAAACACAGACACACACACAATACATTTTTTTCAGATCTTTTTAGGTCATCTTCTTGTTTTGTTTTTTGCATTTTACTTTTTACTTTTTACTTTTTACTTTTTATTTCTTATTTTCAGGTAATTTTTTTAAACATTTTTTTTTTTTTTTAAATTCTGATTCTTGGGCCATGTCTTGTTAAGTTGCATGTTGCTTTCTCACCATGTCTTTGAAAGAAATCAAACCAATTAACTCAGGTTTCAAACGGTCAGCCATATCATAGTGTTAAATACTGACAAATCGTCATTTTTAAATCTTACACCCATCAGTAGAAGCAGTTAGTGCATGTATAGACTCAGTGCAGTGGTGTTGTCTTGTTGTTGCTGACCCATGTGTAATTATAGAGTGACGTCTGCCGAGTTCTGTCACAGTTTGACCAGTCAGTCTTCAACAAGACACTGCACTGAGAACTGGGCCAAAACATAGCTGAGACATACATATGCAGTATCTGTCGCTGTATTGCAGGTATGTAGGAATACTGGACCTACTGAATTCTGCATCTTTATTCTTCATATTCCATCTGTCTCTGTGCTCTACATACTGTATGCTGACTAAGAATATGGGAGGGAAAGAGCAACAGGAAGAAGATTTTGTCCTGAACTGGATTTGTAGCAAAAGTGGTCTCATAAAATGTAATATTAGTTATGTACTTAGACCAGAGAAAAATCCCAATTTTCTTTATTTTCAAGCATCATAAATAATAATGTTTAGGGGCCATAATTATGATATACAAAGAACATTTGCTGTATGCTATGACAAGTAACCACACACCGGTGTCATTAAAAAATAATGTAATTATAAACATATCACTGTATTTACTGCTTGTGTGTATCTCTTAGGCAACATGATGTTGTCAAAAAAGGGGGAGCAGAGGACGTTCAGCAACAGCTTGCTGAGAGACCAATGGGAGAAGAAAGCTCAGACCATCGCAGACCAGAACAAACAGGAGGCTGAATGGAGGGAGAAAAGTAACCACAAAATGTGAGAATATCTCATGTTAAATCTAAAGTTTTTACAGCGAATAAAATAGCATCATTACAAAATCATTCTTTCATTTCTAAGTTGATTTCATTTATTTTTGTATTTGTTTTTTTTTAATCTGCAGATCATTCTCAAAGTGGAATTATCACTGGTCACTGGTTTCCGCTGGAGACTTCAAGAAGCTCACCAGCGAGGCAGATGAAGCGTTGAAAAACAAACCAAAAATCAAGTTCAAAATTGTTCCCCCTCCTCCTGTAGCCAAACCGGAGCCTGCTCCTCCTCCACCTCTTCCCAGGAGGAAAGCTTCAACCAAACCACAAAGGGCTAAACGTAAAGTGGAAGTGGATGTTTTCAGCCTGTGCTGGAAAGACTCGTGGCAGAGCCTGAAGCCTCCAAAATACCTCTACCTCAAGGCCAAAGAGACAAAAAATAGAATTCTGGGATTCACGACCATTGAGCTGCCTGACAGCAGGAAGTACAAACCAGAGGGGTTCAGAGCAGAGGCTGAAACGGTGTCTCCTGCTGAAAAGTGGAGTTACTCCTGGAAACAGGTACTGAGATCAACACTAAAACCCAGACCATAGAGTAATTTTGGTCATCTTTTGGGCAAAGTTTGCTAGCTAGGGGAGTGAATACATTTACTAAGTTTTAGGGTTATATTGCTTTGCTATACCCAAGTTCTGATGTCATTTAAGAATGCGGTCAGACAGAATCGGTCCTGTGCTGAACAGCGTCAAGTAGTAATGCTGCCGGTAACCATGTATTATAAGGAGCGCAAGTGCGCTTATAGGGCAGGCAGATAGGAAAATGGATGGTCCCACAAACAAGTGACTTTTGGGTTGGAGGAGCATCCAACACTTAATGTTGACTTTTTAAGGCGGTAAGGCCAAAGGCCAAATTATGAAATCGAGTGTTTTATTTCAGTTTTCCTGTGACAGATTCAATACTATCTATAGATATAGACTTCTCCTCAGAATAACATTCCAAGAAGCATGGCGATGGATGCTCGAAACATTACCAGGTTTATTTCTATTGCTGCCACGGCACTAGCCGTCATTATTTCCAATCCAAGGCAACGTAGGCGCGTTATGTGAGCGATAATGGAAAGGCATGCCCGTTATACATGGGAGCGGCCACATATGAGGGAGGTGATAGTCCATGATTTCACAGAGGAATTGTGGATTTAAAACTTCCGGATGATCCACTCAACTTTTGAAAAGTTATGTGATGCAATAACAGCTCTTGTAGCTCCTGCTGCATCATGAGGGAGCCAGTTCCTACTGACAAGCACATAGCCATAACATCATGTGACCTAGAATAGCCAAAAAGTGTTTCCATTGCAGTTTTGCAAATTATGGCTTTTTCGAATCGCCTGAAATACCGCGGAGCATAAAAACTTTTTTCCGATAAATGGGAATTTGACTTTCCATTGAGCATATTTGATATTTGCAATGTCATTTTCCGCAATTTTAAGGGGTTATTGGAAACCTGCCTACTAGCTGACTCATCCATGAGCTTTCCAGATCACAAGAGAAGAGAGTACTGTGGGACAGGTGCAAAGTGACCAATGACCACTTTGCTAACCATCTTTTGTCATCACTGTTCTTGTCTCCAGGCGAAGAGTCCCGCCCAGTTGGAGCGCACCGAGGAGAAACAGTTCCAGTGGGAGGTTTTGTTTGAAAGAAAACAGATTTGCAAACCTGACATACAAACATTTACTCTTCCTGTCTGGTTTGGCACTTGGAAGATCATGAACTTTGCCTTCAGACAGGAGAAAAAATACTGGGACTGTATCTGGCCTGATTATGAACTAAACATCAGCGACAAGTTGGAAGAATTACGACAGCTAGAGGAACAGGTAGGGATCAATTATTATTTTCTTGATGTCTTTTGCTTTTTCGGCCATATAGAGGTAGACAGATAATATTGACACAGAGATACAGAATGTCATGTCATGTTGTTGTGCTCCACAAACAGGAGGAGCCCGAAGACTGGGAGGATTCATGGAAACTGTCTGGGGCTGAACTTGAACCAGAAGACACCACAGACGAGGAGACGGCAACAGAAAGCCCCTACAGCACTGAAACCACAGCAGTGATAAATGATGTGTTCCTGCCTGACTGGGATAACTCCTGGCTGCTCTCTGCTGCTCCTCCACAGGAAGAGGAGGAACGCCAGAGGAACTGGCGCTCCTGCTGGGGATACAGGCAGCAGATCAGGTGGGTTGGAGGAGCATCCAACACTTAATGTTAAGCACCTTTTAGACATCAACCCTGTTCCATTAATCTGATGGCAGTTTTCACATGTCTGAATAAGCATTCAGGTCACATTAACATAAAGACTGCAGTAGGATGAGGTTTAATATGAAGAAAGAGAGAAAGCGAGTGAGAGATGTATGTTTGTTCCCAGGATTTTCATGAGCTATGGAGGAGGTGGTCCCCAACGCAATATAGACTGCAGGCAACAGGAGCACAAATAAGTCATTTTTAATTCAAAGTTAAAGCAGGAAAAAGCCATTCTGATGACAAGACTGAACTGGAATGAACCCAAATGCACAACACCAAATATCAAAAGTCAAAAAACACTTTATTATAAAAGGCAGCAAAAAGTCTCTACAAAAACAGATGCAAAACACAAAATCACTCCGAAGAAGAAAAGTAACAAAGTGTCAACAAAAATTCACTCAAATGAGGTTGCAGGAAAACTAGAGATCAACAAAGTATCAACAAAAATTCACACAAACGAGGTAACAGGAAAACTTCAGTCAAAAAAAGTATCAAAATAAAAATAGGTTTCAAACCCAAACAATACAAAAACTTGAGCAACAACAAGACTTGAGGCATGAATACAGCGCTGGTTCACTGGCTGACGAGACAAGACGAACTGGCACAGGACAAAGGGTGACGCAGACTATATATACACAAGATAAGGGGAAACAGGTGGAGATAATCAGGGCGGGCCGACAATCACAATGGCGGGAAAACACACAAAGGGAGGAAGTAAGGTGACCGAGAGGAGAGTTAGGATTTCAAAATAAAACAGGAAATCACAAGACAACATAGACACAAGACAAAAAAACAACTTAACATAATTTCCTTGACATGACATCTGATCATTTATCAAAATCAATGATCAAACAAAGACTAAGCTAAAAACAAGGACAACCCTTTTAAACCTGAGCTAACTAGCTTGACTATTTTCAAAAACACGGAAAAAAAGGCAATGAGCAACTGAAGAAGGAATTACCCCCAAATTAGCAAGAAATTACTAAAAAGTTACAAGAAAATTGCCAAAAAAATAGAAAAGAAGTGAATGAAATAAACAAGGAAATAATCTGGGGGGAAAGTGCAATTATACAATGAGATATACAGTATATTCATATTTTGAGTACTACTAGTATTGTAGGCTGGAGGAAATGCTAACCGTTTATCAGGTGTTTTTCTCTTCTGTTGCAATTTGCTTGATTGATACCTCCCTAACCCTTCTGTTTATGTGTATCTGTTAACTTATTCAGTCATCACTATTTGTGCATGTGCAGAGCCTATAATTTGCAAAGTAACTAATAACTGTGACTTTTAATAAGATGTAGTAAAGTAACCTGACAAAATTTTAAGTCCATTACTCCTACATAGGTCTCTTGTCTTTGGCACTCAGTAACAATTCCATTTGTTCTTACTAAAGATATAAATCTTTAAAAATGCTTTGTTGTTTTGGACATGGGATTTCTCAATAAAAATAAACAAAAAATAGAATATAATGAGCAATATTTTTTTAACTCCATTTCCCCCTGTGGCTGAAGGATAACGTTGAAATCTAAAGTTTACACAGTCAAGTTTGAACTTTGGTGCTCAAAATAGAACTCTAACTATGACTCTATCCACAGGTGGTGCAAGGCCTCAGTGGCGTCCCATCTCCGACACAGCGCCATGCTGACCAGGAAACATGAAGCCACAAACGTCCTCCTCACATCACAGCTGGACGATGAGATCCCCAATAGTGCAGAGTGGACGGAGGCCTGGAGGATTCCTAAAGGATTCATTGAACCAGAGGAGGACGAACTGGGTGAGACGCAGGAGGAAGAAGAAATTGAGGCGATGATAGACAACACAAAGGGGGAGGAGAAGGAGGATGAAGAGGGAGTGGAAAAGGAGGAAGATGTAGAGGTGGATGATGATGAGGAGGAGGAGGATGAAGGAGTAGATGAAGAGGAGGAGAAGGATGATGTTGAGGAAAATGAGGACGAAGTAGACAAGGAGGAAAGGGAAATAGAAGTACTCAAGGAAACAGTAAATAACAAGAAGAATAATGAAGAAGATAAGGAGGAGGATGAAGGAGTAGATGAGCAGGAGGAAGATGAAGAAGTTGAAAATGAGGAGAAGGACGAAGAAAAACAGGAGGAGGAGCAGAACAGAGCAGTAAACAAGAGGGAGGAGGAGGGCAAAGATGAAGATGAACAGGAGGAAAGCGAGGGAAAAGATGAAGAGGAGGAAGATGAAGAATTTTATGATAGCAAGGCAGAGGAGGAGGAGAAGCAGGAGAAAGAAGAAAAGGAGAAGAATGTTGATGATGAAATGCATATAGAGGAGGATGTAGATGAGGATGAGGAGGATGAGGAGGAAGAAACTAAGGATGGGGACAATGAAGTATACAAGGAGGAGAACAACAAGAGCACAGACCAAAATGGTGGAGAAAATGAAGAGGAGGACAAAGAGTCAGATGAGGAGGAGAAAGAAAAGGAGGATGAGGAAGAAGAAGTAGATGATGAGGAGGAAAAAGACATAGAAGAGTCAGACAAAGAAGAGAAAGAAGTAGATAAGGACAAGAAAGACAAGGACGAAGAACTAGATGAGAAGGACAAAGACAGTGAGGTGAAGAATGAGGAAGTAGATGAGGAAGCAGATGAGGAGGAAGATAGTTTTGATACAGCGGAGGAGGAGGAAGAAGAAGAAGAAGAGGATGAAGAGGACAAAAAAGTAGACGATAAGGAGGATGAAGAAGTAGATGAGGAGGAGGATGAAAATGAGGAGGAGGATGAAGACGAGGAGAAGGATGAAGAGGACAAAAGAGTAGACAGCGAGGTAAAAGATGAGGTAGATGAGAAGGAGGAGGAGGAAGACGAGGAAGATGAGGAGAAGGAGGAGGAGGAGGAGGAAGAGGAGGAGGAGGAGGAGGAGGAGGAGGAGGAGAAAACTGACAAAGAAGATGCTGACGTAGAGGAGATGACAGTCGAAGCAGAGGAGGATATTGACCTTGAGGAGGTAGACAAGAAAGAGAAGGACAACAAAGTAAAAAAGAAACGAGTCAAATGCAAACCTGACGCCTCACTCCATCTTCAGTTCCACAAACTGCACGCCTCCTTCTCCTCCTGGAAGGAGTCATGGATGGTGGCGATAGCTCACAGAGTAGGATATGAAGAGGAGGAGGAGGACGAAGACAGTGAGGTGGAGATGGAGGAGTGGCTGGCTTGGAAAGAGTCATGGAGGATTTGTCGCTTTAAGAAGCTGGATGACGACGAGGTAGTGTGTTTCTCCACCGAGCACCGGAGTCAGAGATACATGGGACTGATGCATGAAGAAGACGGTATGCCAGAAAGTGAATGGACTAACAGCTGGAAGATGACCAAGAATACAGCAAAGGATGGAGATGCTGAGGAAGAAGAAGAGGAAGAAGAAGAAGAAGAAGAAGAAGAAGAAGAAGAAGAAGAAGAAGAGGAAGGGGAGGAGGAAGAAGAAGACGAAGAGGAAAGCTGAAATTTTCTGATAACTCAGACATTTTCCGTGAGGAAGATAAAGGCTGGGTATGGACTGATGAGTCGTCTCAAACCTCGAGCATGATTTCACTTCCATGAAGATTGTATCATGGTCCTAACACACCATGCGATGGTCTATCAGCTGTCTGTCGATGTTTGGCCATCTGTTGCCTTAGTCTTTACGGTGTGTACCACATTGTTTGCCCTCTGTGGCTTTTTTTCAGCCCATTTAGCATGCTCAATAAGTGTCAGAGACAGCGTTGCTCATCTGTGAATAAAATCACTTCGATTACTGGAGCAACCAAGGGAAGAAACGGATGTGAGGAATTTAAACAAAGGGCTAAAGTCAAGAGGGAGTGAGGTCAATACAAATCTGTTATCTAAGGTAAAATTTGTTTTCTTGAGCCACTGAACTCTTTTGCAGCAATGTTTCCTGGTGGTTTGTGGTGTTGTTCATTGGCTCACTGTAAATATGCTTTGTTCTTTCAACATTGGATTGTGTTGTTAATGAGCTACCTTGCAAACTAGCATCATCATCATCATCATCTGGCTTCCATTTTTTGAATGATCATTACGGACAACTGCCATCTACTGGTATGGAGGGTTTTTCCTCTCACGCAGGTGCAGATAGAGTTGCCACCCGTCCCGTTTTTGCCATTTTTTCCCAGAATTGTTCTCTTTTTTAACCAGCTGTCCTGAGAAAATAAAAATCTCGGGACACAATTTGTCCCGCTTTTGGGGGAAAATGCAAAAACCTTATTTGATTTCCTTCGTTCTGTAGTCTAAAAAGGTACCCCGTGCTTCTGCGGCTATTTAAAATTGTCTCTGTTTTCTTCCCGTCGATGCATACGTCACACGTGTGTGCCCTTGCGCTCAAAGTGGCTCAAGCAGGGAGGGAAACTTGACCGAAGAGAGACAGCAAGCTGAATTGACCGACATCCGCGCTGCGTTGTTCTTTTCACCAACTATTGGCATCTCCATTTGAAATGGGAGGAGAGACAACTGATGAAAAAAGAGAAGGAGCAAATATATGCAAGCCACCACAAAAAAAAACGATATACTAGTTATAATCCTGAATGGGCGACACTGTCAGAGTTTGAATGGGTACGGCCGACCCAGGGAGACAATTTTTCTGCCGCATGCGTTTTGTGTCCAACGAAAAACACCATAAAATATGAAGGGAAAACGTATTGGAAAACCACGCAAAAACTAAAAAGCATCAAGCTGTGGTATCAAACAAACAGAAACAGGCAGCCATTGCAACTTTTATAACCAAATAAGGTTCACCAGAAGAAGACAAGATTGCAGCGGCAAAGCTTACCAGTGTGTACAATGGAGTGAAACACGGCCACAGCTACTTATCAGAGAATTGTGGCAATAAAGTGTGAAGATCTTCAGTGATTCTACTATTGCCACAAAAATGTCATGTGGAAGAACAAAAAGTGAGGCTTCAGTTGAAAATGTCCTAGCTCTTTACAGCCAGGAGCATTTAGCCACAGAACTGCAAGATGTCCTATGTCCGAATTTTATGTTCATTTGGTCAGTCTGAACTAGTAATAGTGGCCGAGCCCTCCGCCCCAAACATTTGGTCAGTGTCCTTTTTTTTCACATATCCAAGATGGCAACCCTAGGTGCAGAACGTAACTTTTTGGCTTTTGTCGCTGCTGTAGGTTTGGTGTGTCTGGGCCTTTCAGGCAAGGTTCTTGTACCCTTGTTAGGACTAGTGTTGGACAAGTTACTTGAAAATTACCCTCTGAAAACAGTTACATAATGTCACATTTACGTTACTCAGCAGCAAAAGTAATGCGTTATATAACTTGTTACTTTACCTTTATTACTAAGCTTGGCTCCATCATGTCATCAGACTTAATAACCCCAAACCCTCTTCATCCACAATCTGCGTCTTTTGTAGTTAACATGATGCATGTAATAAATGTTAGAAATAGAAAATGAGACATGGTGCTTTAACACAAGTAGGGAGTTCTACACTTTGAGGGGTTTACTGAAAATCCATCAGCAATCTAGGCCTCTGTGACAGCACAGACCCCCGACCTCAGCTGCATGGTGCTCTCACTTTTAGTGTCACCTCTGAATAAGGTAATAGGGCTAAAATCTTGGCTTGTTTATGAACTGTATGACTTTCTGACTACTCAGATTTTTGGGGGTTTTTTTTGGCTATGTTGAGATCTCAAGATATCAGCAATTATTGCTGCCAATTTGGTGGTTACAATGTACCATAGCTAATAGATCCAATCAGGCTGTTCTCAGTCACTGTTCATACTCATACTTATGAAAAGTATTCATTCATTCATTCATTTTCTGTAACCGCTTGTCCTCGTGAGGGTCGCGGGGGGGCTGGAGTCACTTATGAAAAGTAATGCACTATAATTCATATATAACTTATGTAATCATGAGCCAGGAGGGGTAGGAGTGGTAGTCAGGTGACATGCTATAGCTTGCGGTCGGGGTGGTTATTGGGTCAAACAAACACAGGACTTTGACCCAGGAGGCCACCGTTTGTGTCCCATGTAAAACCAAAAGTCAATGTTGACTTATCTTAAGTTACGTCCATCACATCGAGACATCATGTCATCATGTCAGATTAAATACGTAACATGACGCCAACAAACCATGACTCTTTTTCAAAACCTGACCTAACCATTTGGGGCACAAATTCATAAGATATCATATGAACAGTAGTATGAGGACACATTGAGCCAATAGCCAGAGCCACAAACATAAAGCCCGAGCTGTAGTGAACTACAATTTCTCTTTAACTTTTGACAACTACTTTTGCAAGGACTAAACAATGTCTTGGAATAAATTCAAATTAATGTGTTGTATTAGCACTAATGATACCAGCCCTAGAGGTCACCTACTTAACCCCCTTAACATGATGCTGAAAAGCAGAAAATATTTACACATCAGGCTTTTTATTCCAGTTGCTTTGTGTTCTTAGAAGTCAAATGCCAAACATTTTATGCACTCATAGCCCGTGCTGAAAACACAACCTCATGAGTTCCACTCGAGGGCAGCAATACTTATAAGACTGTTAAATGTGTAAATGATAAGCTATCAGGATAAGGGGTAAAACAAGAAAACAATAACGCACAAGGAGGTGTCCTGACATAAATATCTGTCTTGTCTCCATGTGGTCTAGTCCCTTTTTTTCTCTTCACCACTGTGGCTGATTCCCCTGTCCTCTGTCACACAATGTAATACTGTCCTTTGTGACTGAAAAGCTAATGTCTGAACTTAAGAAACACGTTCTGCCACAGGTCAACATGACTTAAAGCATGTTTGCTGAACATGTTAAGGGTTACATACAGCAGTTTCTAACATGAGGTAGTGACAGTGTGGGAATATGAAGCACTTTAAGAAGAATGCATCTAAATATATAGGAAGTGTAATGTGTGAAAATGTTGGTATAGACATTAAAGACAATGCAGAAATCGGTCTTAACAGTTTGTATAAAGCTGTGTACTGCATTGTTGTAAGAAGAAGTGTGTTAGAAGATAATTTATAAATATTTAACTTCATTTATTAAAGTTGTGAATTTATCAAGTGAAAGTCTGGTAGCCAAATGTTTAAAGAAGCAGGTCATATTTTTCCTCTTACCTGTAGGCTTATATCAGGGGACTGCCTATTGTTTTGACTGTTCCAACTAATTCCAAAACCCCAATTTTTTTTTTTGGTGCACTGAGCAAAACATGCTAGTTCCATTATATTGAAGAGAAGGTAAACATCTCTGCAGCCAATATGTCCATCACTCAGCAACCCCTGCACACACAAAAAAACTGTTATATCAAATGGCGCTGCAGATAAGAGGAAAAATATGCATTTTTTTTTATTTTGAGATGAGCTGTGCCTTTAACATTGAACAAAGTTGGGTTAAAGAAACAATTCAACATTTTGGATGCACTTTTGAATATTCTGTCTGACACTGAGATGACAAGATAAAGTGCATTAATTATGGAGTTGCAGTCATGTTAAATGGTTGTGAGTTAAAATGATCAATGCTGCATTATGTTTAAAGCAACGGGTAAATAAAATCCAGATTGAAAATTGGCGAAGTGATCCTTTATCTTTTCCACTGTCACAGTTGTATTTTATATATCAGCCACCAGATGGAGACACAGAATCACTGTGGTCCTTCTCAGCCTGCAGCTTTGTGCAGAGTTTCTCTTCAGTCACTGTGTAGTATGACAGTGAAATTTCACAGAATGGAAACAGGAGATATATAACCTTAAGGCTATTGTAAAATATCTTTAATTTTAGCCATTTAAAAAAACAAAAAGATTATGAGAACAGACTGTAATTTTAATCTAAATGTTTTAAATTTGAGTGTATTAATTTGAAGGAATGTGTTTCATTTCGGACTTCAATGTGTGTTTCTTTGTGTGTTGTGTAGAATGATACATGTTTCCATAAAGATTCCTTCTTGTTCTATTAATTAGAGATGTAGTTTGCAGTTATCACAGCGAGCAGACACATGCGCCTCTGGATGACAAAACTATGTTAACAAACGCTTGAGGTAGGTGGGTTTCCATTACAGATTTGTGAAAAACTTAAACAATGTTTTCGAAATGTCCATAAAACACATTTTCGATACAATTTTGTTTCCACTGATGTTCAACTTCTCTTGCTATGTTATGCGACTTCTCCTCTGGCCATAACAATCCAAGGAGCATGGTGATGGATATTCAAAACATTAGCAGTTTTATTTCTATTGCAGCCACCACACTAGCCATCATTATTTATAATCCAAGGCCACGAAGGCGTGTTAGGGAGTGACAATGGAAAGACAAGGTCCTTATACGTGGTAGTAGCCATGTATGAGAGATTTCTGGGAGGTAATATTCCATGATGCCACAGAGGAATTGTGTACAGTTATGTGATGCGATTACACTTCTTGTAGCTCCTGCTGCATCGTGAGGAAGCCAGTTCCTACTGACAAGCACATAGCCATAGCATCATGTGACCTAAAACAGCCAAAAAAATTGTTTACACTGCAGTCTTGTGAAATATGGCTGTTTTGAATTACCTGAAATACCACCTCATGTGAGTGTAAACACTTTTTTTGTAACAAATGGGAGTTGTTTACAATTTCAATTTGTGCAATTTAATGGAAACCCAATAAGGACTCAGCATTAATGTAGCTGGTTACACTGTTGCTGTGTCGCTTGTAGTGTGAATGAAGCTTTAGGGGCCATGACCACCAGCAGGCAGGAGGAAGCCTCCCCATGTGTCTCTTTGCATCATCATATGAAGATAAAGTTGTGCTTTCTTTCATATATCTGCATCTTCCTCTCCGCTTCGGTGTCCTGCAGCAGTCTGACAGCTTTCACATGCAGATTTCCTCTTGTGTTCAGATCAGGTTCTCCCTCCTGCTGCTCCCTCTCCTGCTGTGTATTAGCATGAGATCAGACTGCATTGTGATGCTGCGCACATTACAAAATACCCATTTCCACCTCTGATTGGGCCTCTGTTCTTAAAGCAGGGAGAGATTAACCACAGCTGAGAGGAGGGGGAGGGCCTCTCTCTATGTCTTACTCCAAAACCCAAGGAAGAAGGATCCAGGCAAACAGAATAAAAATAAAACAGTAACAAAAATTGCAAGAAAAAATAAAAACATGTTCTTAACTCTCTCCATTAAAAAGAATGGGTCCCTTTTCTCCCCAAGAAAGAAATCTGACAATCTGTTGATGATCCGACCTTAATAAATATATGCAAAGAACGAGACAAACAGATGACAGAAACATGACTTCTGTATGATTTACTGCACTTCTTAAAACTTTTTAAAAAATGTAATAATGCAGCTTAGATTATATTATAAATCTCTGGTGAAATTCATTTCTGCTGGAGAAGGACCGAATATTTTGTTAATTTATGGATGTATTTATTTAGTTAATAAAAGAATACAGAGACAAATGCAGGAATCAGCCCGTAAAAAATGATGCATTCATTTTAATTATACATATTTTTTTTTGGTAACAGGTGAGAGAGTTAAGGGAGGAAATAAGGCAAATGCAAAGGAATATTTGTATTACACTGCATAGTGTTAAATTATATGCAGCAATTTGGCCACGTACAATTAAAAAAAGAAGATTTAAAAAAAGGTTGTTATCTGCATCGGAGAAGGAGAAACGAGCTCCTCAGAGGTGGATGTTCTGTGAGCAGCCGGGTCATTACCATGTGAAGGCAGGACTGGATGGGTGAGTGAGGTTACTCTATACATGTGTATGCAGAGAGAGGGGAGGGGGGTGAGAGAGACAGAGCATAGAGGAGAGGGGGAGGTGCGAGGTGAGAAACAGGGAGAGGGGAGAAGGGAAATTTTCCTCACCAAAAAGACCATGACCAGAAGAAAAATCTGGAGAGGATTCCATTTTTTTTCATAAATCACAGACTGTGAAATGTGACGTATTATAAATGAGGAGATAATTGGACTTTTATTATTTCTTATTTTATTTACGGCATTAATGGAAAGGAGCATTGGACACATACGTATTGTCTGCTATTAAGCTTTTTGTCCCCTTGCTCTTAAAAATGTCACTTCATTTTCAGTCTTCGTACCTACTGAAAAAAAACATACATGGCTTTCATAGGAAAGAAACATATTTTTTATAAAAATTAGCTGTGATTTTTATAGACCACAGTTAAAGCTGAAACATTTTCTGACCTTAATCCTCAGGGACTGTCAGGCAAATTGTACACACTTTTCATTTTTTTTTTTAATAATTTGGCTGTGTTCATGCATATGGCATGCATTTTGCCAAGATTGTGTGTGTTTGTTTAATTTTGGAATTTCCAGCTCAGCTCCTACAATAGGTCTAATATACAATGAGGAAACAAAAGTCTTACATTCAGACTGTTTAGTGCAAAAAATGCTCCATTGAAACCCATTCAAAGTGAGATTTTTGATCCTACAGCCATCAAAGCATAAAAACATGCATTATATTATTTCTGGGTGTCATTCGGGGCTTTTGTCTTGGAATTTGTCATAAAAAAAGAAAACAATTAAACAACTTTGCGTGTAGAACATTGATAATAATACACTTCTCTGTTTTTTCCCATCAAAACATGGTGGCATCAAAACAAAGACCTGGTATTTTAGGGTTAAAATTCTGAAAATTAATGAATATTAAGCAGGATGATTAGGACTAATGTTGGATAAAAAGATAGACCATGAAAGTAGAAAGTGATCTTAATGTATTATATCTGTAACAGATTAATTTTGGAGAGAGCATGTTGTGCTCAGAGCGATATGAGCATCTTTAACATTAAAATGTGGAATTTCCGTTCTTGTTGATTGCGCGTGAATTCGTCAGACAGACGGAAACAGAGAGCCGTCGGGAGTGGGCGGGGCTTCCGGAACCGCTGTATGAGACACACCTGAAGCAGAGAGGAGACAACACAGGAGACAGACCGGGGACTGAGAACATTCACACTGAAACAAGTGATTTTTTGTCTCTCTTTTTTTGCGTTTGTGTTTTTCCAACCGAGAGGCTTTTTTTTTCGTTTGTTAAACTCGGTGGCGGAATAAGAAGTGAAGCGACCCCGGACCGGAACTTAATTATTGGACACCTTTTAAATTTTGGAAACGGCAAACACTGACGAAAATCCATTTTTATTGTTTTGGACATATTTTTGAGATGCAATTTCTACTTGTTCTTGTCTGGGGAAAGTGTTTTATTTGAATTTATCCAGTTTGATCATTTCTGCGACTTGGATTTACTGTGAGGACGTGCTGTGGATTAGTTTGAGATGAGCTGGACGCAGTTGCTCAGGTGAGACCAAGAGAAACTTGTGAATATATTTACACAAACGAAAACTTTGTTCGTTTTTAGAATGTGATAGTTTTCCTTGGGTTTTTTTTTCATTTTTTAAAAATATGTTTTAACGTGTGTTTTTTTTTTAATTTTATTTTTTATAAATATTTGCAGGATGGTTGTGTGTGCAGTGAGCTGTCTCCGCTGTGCAACTGCTCTGCCTGCTGCAGGTTTGTGAAACACTTTCATATCACTCACGTTGAGTTTAGTGCAGATTTACTTTGTTCATGAGAATTTTTTTTCTTTATTTTTGTAAGCATACACTCTATAACATCAGGCTACCAGACTGGTCCGTAAAGTTAAATAAATGAAATACAATATAAATAAATAATATAAGTCCAACATATTCCGGCGGCGTGATTCTTTAATAAAACATGGGAAGAATGCAATGAGCACCAAAAATGAGCAAGAAATTAATAAAAAGTACAAAAAGATTACCTGAAAATTAGTAAAATAAAAAGGAAAAACAAGAAATAAATAAAAAGGGAATGACTTAGAAAAAATGCTTTAAAATGTAAAAAAAAGAGAAATCACATCAATTTGATGAGAATTCAAAGCTTTATTTACTTGTGAAATGTGTCTGAAAGCAGCTCAACGATCAGAGACGTTCACATAGCAATAGAAAGAGGGTCTTCCCGGAGCTGCTTTACCACGATGGCTGTTCTCACCAGCATGAAAAAAATACATTTATGTGTTTGTTTATTTTATTTTGTTTAGTCTTGATAGTAAAGGCTGCTGTAACAGAAACACCGTCTTTAGCAAACCACTAAAGTTAAGACAATTTAAAAACTCAAATTAATTCAGAAATAAACATTAAATTTATAGTCAGTCATTGTCTCTGTCACATCATCAGATCACCACTGAGTTTCTGTTTCGGTTTTTGAGTAAACTGACCCAAACAGCAAAATAATAAACACACAAAAACTGAGCGTAGAGAATAATAACATCGACAACTACAGATTATAGATACTCAACATTTCTCAATTTTTCAAATTAAGACTATATAGTTTTATGCTTTTGGATATATTTTTCATCACATTTCAACCTGATGTTCGCCACAGTGGATTACAAACTGTACAGAAATGGAAATATACAAAACATCATTTTGAATTTCAAAAGCACAGCATTACAGTTGTGAATGAATGACCAAAATATAGAGAAATGCTGATCAAGTTTTTGTGGATAAAATCTGACCCTGCTGTTTTATTTTTATTCTGAAGGCTGTGAGGGAGACGAGTGCAGCAGAAGCCAGATCTCCACTTCATCCTCCTCCTCTTCTTCTTCTTCTCTATCACCCCCTTTATCTTCCTCTGTGGTGGTGAAATCCCCACAGCCCTCCCAGGACTTCCTGGGCCAGTTTACCCAGGTGAACTCACCAAACAGCGGGGACCGTAAACACCGTGACGCCAGCGCCGTCCTGCCCTTCATTGGCCTCACGGGCAGTAAGTTCACACTCCACCTCTGTGTGCACAGATGGAGACAGAAAGCTTCGAAAAACTAACGAAGACATGAATGAATTAGAGACAGTTCACAATCAATTAAAAACAAAAAACAAAAAACATTTACCTTAGTAATTATGCTACTTATGCCCAAATTCTGTAAAGAATATTATGATAATAATTAATTAACCTAAAAATGTAACTAGAAATTTGAAAATTACTTCATAAGAACTTGATTTCCTTTGGATCAGTATTCACCCCTTATGTAAAAAAAAAAAAAATGCAGTATATCTTAAAGGCAGAAAATATTTCTTATGCAAAATACTATATTGCAAGGGTGCATTCACATATACACAAAAAAACACATACACAAAACATACACACACAAACACAAAAAAGGATCGTATGTGAAAATAAAATGTTGTAAAAAACAGTGAAAAAAGATCTTAAAAAAATAAAGTGATTCATATATTTAAAAAATGTGAAATCAAGAAGTGGAGACAACAAAATCCAAAACATGGGAAAAGTTAAAAAAATTTAAACAACATATAGTTCTCTCTTTTTGAAATAATAAAAAAGTTTAAGCATTTAAAATTTAAATAAATTGTATTAAAATTCTTAGCAATAGCAAGCTTATTTCCAGTCTCAGTCTCTTAGAATAAAACTCGTAAAATAAGAAGTAGGGACAGACTGACAGAGGACGCAGTGTGTCAGTTTTAGCATTTTTATGTTATTTTCAGATGTTTGTTCAGACTCTCAATGTTTGTCTGCTGATGTGAAGCAGAGGACAGGAATGTGCTGCCAGATGGAGACTCTGGTTTATCTCACAGATACAGGCACAGAGAGGCTCAACATGAGGTCTGAGGCCCCTGCAGAGGCCCTCAGCTGGTCTCACAGGGACCTCTGGGAAGTAATAGACACAATCAGTAACAACAAATGACATCTTTAATTCACTCAGTGGCTTTCTGAACAGTTTTACAGAATGCATTACAGGTGTCAAAGTAAATGGAAGGATAAATAAAAAATCATTGACAATGTAAAGAAATGGGGGAAATAAGGAACAGTAACATAATAATAATAAATAATGACAGAGCTGAGGGACCCTTATGTAACCTTTTGACCTTTGACATCACTGCTGTTGGTTGATCGTACATAATACATGTCTGAAATATGGAAGTTTCCAAGAGTTTGTTGCAAAAGGAAACATTTTTGGGGAAGTTTACTGTGAAGGAAACAGATTTAGACAGTTTGTCAGTTGCAACTCTAAAATGTAATCTTTTTTTTTCGTGCAGGTGCTGAGCAGAGTCGCAGCTGCTGTAGAAATGGAGGAACGTGCATCCTGGGCAGCTTCTGCGCTTGCCCGCCGTTCTTCACGGGGAGGAGCTGCGAGTACGACCAGCGCATCCGGTAACGGCCAGAACACAACACAATAAAACACTCCCTCAAACTAGCAGTTAATTGTTTCTTTAGTTAGTCATGCGTCTTGTGTGTGTCTGCAGGAGCTGCGGTAAGATTCCTCACGGCGAGTGGGTTCGGAAAGGATGCTCCTACTGTCGCTGTGGTTACGGCGTCATGCACTGCTTCCCCCACGTCTTCCAAAAAGACTGCGGTAAGAGCACACCCAGGGGATACCTGTCACCTTCATATTTTTTCAAACTTTCTCGAAACTTAAAGCAGTGTTAATGGATTGGCAACTTTTTAAGTGCAATTTTGTGCATTGGGTGTGTAAGGGGTACTTATCCATTGACAGTATATTAAAAACAGTGACCTATTTTACTAAAAACAAGTTATTTTACCCCTTTAAGTTTGATTTGATTTCTTTCAAAAGAATTAAAAAACAAACAAAAAGCCCAGTAAAACATTTACAAGACAATTACCTGCAAATAAGCACAAAAAATTAAAATCAAAATGGCCGTAAAAATCTTGCAAGAAATTAGAATATTGTTATTTTTTCAAAAGCACGGAAAAGTGTGCATACATTTTTAAAAATATTTATAATAATCATAATTGTATATTTAAAATTATTTTACAGAATTATCATTTTAAGCACTTCCTTTTTTGTTTGACTTTTTTCAAAAGAAAAGTTTCAGGTAATTTCTTGTACTTTTTTAAAAAACTTTTTTTTGCCAATTTTTTCCTCAAGTTTGTCAATGCCTTTTCCCATATTTTAAAAAGAAATCAAGCCAATTTGCTAAGGCTTTAAAGAGTTAAAAAATAATTATTAGGTTTTGTCTTTCAATTTGTGGGATATTTCTTGGTCATTTTCTTTTTTTCCCCACATTTACAAACAAAACCAAAAACAGTTTGCGCAGGTTTTAAAGGAGTAGATTCTGCTCTGTTAAACTCATTTTCATGGTGCATTAATGGACGTACACAGACCGAGTCTGTGTTCATTCAGTCCTGTGACAGTCGAGTATCTCTATGTTAGTTAGTAGTTTTCCATTCTGTCCTTCCTCCAACTGCAATATTTTTCAGCTGAATGAACAACAGAGAAGGTGTAGACGACGCCCGGCAGTCAGTCTGTTCCAAAACTGCATCGTTCACTCTTTTCATACCAAACAAGATAACGACCCAGCTGTTCTCAGGAAACTCCCACAGAGTGTAAACACACCTTTAAATGACCCCCCTCCCCCCATTTGCTCATTTACAGTTCAGAGCTTTTATTCCAAAATGCTAAACAACCCCATCCCACAATAACAGCACAAAACTTCAAACTGCAAAATCATTTGTTCACCACGGAATTTATTTTTGATGGGGGAACCAGGATGATGCTAATTTCTGCACATCAGCCTGCAAAAGGCCCCGGCATCCCTGGAGCACTCTATTGAGGGAGAGTGAAATGTCACTGAAGCAAAAGGAAATTAAAAAATAGTTTAGATTATAAAAAGCCTTCTATACATATTATGTGTATTTAACTGATAGAGTGTGGAGTGTTGGAAATCAAACATAGTAAAGAAATATGATAAACACCCCAATAAATGTAACCAAAATGTATTGAGACATAAAACTTAATATATAATAAATATAACAAAAGTGAAATGCTGACTTTACAAGAGTAATAAATTGTTTTTTTTTTTCTTCCCAGATGACTCAGAGGAGGTGCACTGGTATCATTCATCAGCTGTCAGGACAGTTCGGCCTAGCTGCTTCCTGTATGTGACGCTGCTTCTCCCCCTGCTTCTCCTCCTCTGATATTTATTTATGTTTTTAATGACGAAGAAGAGGATTTGATGTGAAACACTGAGCTGTGGACAGTACAACATTTCTCAAGCTGCCTCTTCAAGACTAATTTCTGTATCCAACCCATTTCAATTTTATGAGCTTTTTAAAGAAAATTTGTAATTATCTAAATGCTGCTGCAGGGGAGGTGTGAAATATTGTTGGAAAACTGGAAATCAGGAGAAGACATTGTCCTTGTAAGTGTTGTTAAAAACACATTATCTGGATTTTAAACTCGCAGTTTGAATGATGGGGTTTATGTGGACCTTTTGCTGTGTCATGGTTTGTGGGGACCCTCTGATGGGTCATGCTTTATGGGGACCTTCTGCTGTGTCATAATTTAAGGGGACCTCCAGTAGGTTTTCTGCACTAAACCGTGCTGTTTGGGCACCAGCGCCTCTTGAATGGACTCCAACATACCACTGGACAAATTTTAACATTTTCAAGAATTCAGGAAACTCTTAAGTTGACTAATCAGTTTCTTTAAGGAAAACAATCAGTTGGTGTAACTTCTTACCATCTTTACACATACATTTGCTTGTTGCCTCTTTTCAGACGTTTGAAGTGAATCAGGAGTTTAACAGTGAACAAAACAGCAACTGAAGCTCAAACACTTCTGTGTAAAACTTTTCCTTCCAGTGGAAGGTCACCTGTGTCTGTGGTGTACGTGAAGGAAGCTGTACATAAGATTTTTTATTAAACAGTATGTTTTTTCTGTTATTTTAGGCTCTGTAGCTTAATATGATTTTTGATTGTAAAGAACACAAGAGTTTATGCACCTAACTTCTTTTGTTTGCACAAACTAAACTCATGTGACAATTTGTACCTTGAATATAAACGTATTGATTATGTATTTACAAAATTGTTCTGTTGCACAAGTTTTGTGTTGTGAGAAATGTTATAGTTGGAAAAACATGTTTACATCATTAAAACAAATACAACACTGCAAAGTAAACTCTGTGATATAAAAAATAAATCACACTTTCAATAGAAAATAATGCTCAAAGTACATAATAAAAGAAATAACTATTGATTTCCACAACAGAGTCTTTCTTCCCGTAAAAGTCTCAGCCTCCCTGTTATCTGCAGGTATGTTCAGTGTCTTATCTCCGGAGTGTATTGATGAGGTTTGTGTTGATTATCAGCTGCTCTCTTATCTAAAGCAAACACATCAGCTGTTGTCCTGCAGTCTGTCGGCCTGAAAGCTGCTGCAGCTCACAGCTCTAAAATTAACGGACAAAATAAAAGGTCAAATAAATTAGCCGTAAATAAATATGTCGGGATCTTCAACAGGACTTCTGCAAACCCCAGGGCAGGATCACTCAACTTGCCTTTACTGGGGACCATTTCTGCAAACTGACAAGAGGCCAAGGGCTACTTGATAAACAAATTTTACTAGTATTTAAATCGAGGTGCGGCATCCCCTCGATCAGGTGTGTGCAGGAGCGTTTTCTTTTTTTTTAAATTTAATTTTATTTATTTTTTTAAAGATTATTTTTGAGTGTTTTTGATTTAAATACAGTGCAGCTGGATAAATACACCGCCACTTTATATAATTCAGAGTAGGGCTATCAAACAATAATTTATTGGTATTTTTTATTATTTCTGTAGGTTATCTCCTCGTGTCATGTCTTGTGTTACTCAGAGCTGCAATAATGACTAAATAAAATTTTGATTATAATTGATTATTAAATGTGTTGGCAATGAATAAAAGTATTGATTCGTTGTGTTGTGCGATTATTACTCACTGTTTCTCTAGCAGCGCTCGTCAGGCGAGTCTGAGCTGTGTGTCAGCTGCAGCATATCTAGAGAAACGGTGGCTCAGGTTTTTTCGGTGTGATGCAAGCGTTTGTCAGCAGAAACAGACAGTGAATATGGTGTTTTGATGATTCTATTGACTATTCCACCTTTTACTGCATGTGGAAAATCTCTTTCTGTCACAGGGATGAGGAAATACAAAGATGACTGTTTTACTCCAACTTCCCTGCTTCCCTTCAAAACAAAAGCCCTCTGACAGCGTCTCTGTGGACAGAATCCCATCAGTTGCTGATACAATGCATTTTATTTTGAAACATTTACAGGACCGTGTTGTCAGCAGTACAGGAGCTTGCACAACTTCATAAATGAGCGGAATTTGTGATTATACTAGAAATGTGGAAATACAGTACTAATATCTGGTAGGCTGTGATGCAGCAGCAACTTAGCAACAACAATGAGATAAAGATCTATTTGAGTTATGTGCATTCTCCTGCATTTGGGTCCACCTGCTGCATGTTACATGATAGACTGAGGCCTCACTTGCACCCACCATTCCTCTCAATCTTTGGCTGTGCTTCATTCAAAGAAAAAAAAATAGGAAAAGAGAAAAAATGAAGATCTGCCACGTTTGTTTTAATTTTGGACTTTTCTCTAGTATTTCTCAAGTAAATGCAATCTCGTGAAACATTAAATGTCTGTAAAGCAGAACTGCTAACATCTCACAGACCTCTGAAACATGGCAGTGTCCCAGCTAGGCACTTACTGTTTGTAAGGGGTCACAACCCAAATGTTTGGGAACCTCAGGTTTAATCTTAGCATCGAGTTGTCACATTCCACATCTGGGAGCCTGTCTGCCCAGCCAGCTGTTAATTTAAAGATGGAACAAAGCACTCACTATGGTTCTGAAGAAGAGTACAAAGACTGAAGCAGAGGGAAAGTGGATGGATTCGTCTTTTTGGTTTAGTTTAATCCCACAGTCATTAGTCTGTAATCTCTCCTTTGTTAGCACCAATCCAATATCACTTCAATTTATTTAAAGCCAGTGTTCTGACTGGACAGATAACATCAATAAAGAATAACTGGAAAATGAGATTTAAACCTTCACAATGTCTGCTGGCTCTTAAATGCTCTGTTTTCTGTCTTTTAAAGAGGAGATTAACCCTTTGAAACCTGAACAAATTAGCTTGATCTCTTTGAAAAACATGGGAAGAAAGTGATGGGCAACGAAAGAAGAAATTAATAGAAAATTAGTAAAAAGTACATGAAACTTACAAAAAAGCAAAGTTATGAAAAAAGTTTTGGAAACGTGGACATTTTAGATTTGTGGACATTTTTTAGAATTGTGAGAAATAAGTTTAAAAAAAAAGTACAAGAAAATAACCAGTAACAATTTACTATAGAGAAAAAAATTCAAAAAGACAAACAAAGTAAAAAAAGTGAATGTTCTGAAAATGTTTTTAAAAACTACACAAATTCTGTATCAAAATTTTAAATTCGTAATTATGATAATTAGAAATGTGTTTGTAGCTAGCTTTTATTTATTTATTTATTTATTTTTGTTTAAAATTTTCTACATCTACCATTTTCTTGCAAGTTGTTGAATATTTCTTACCAAGTTGCTCATTGCCTTTTATCCCTTGTTTTTGAAAGAAATCACACCAGTCTGTTCACGGCAAAATGATTTAAATTCTTGTGAAAGGCATCTGAAAGCAGCACAAGAAAAGAGATGTTACTCTAGATTTCAAAGGGTTAAAGGGATTGGAGGAGATTTAAGGAGCTGCAGGTGGAGTCAGAGGAGCTTCTGGAGTTGCAGCAAATTTAGAGGGATTTAAAGGGATGTGAATAAGAGGGGGAAAGTTACACAATTTTATCCCATGACTGCACATCCTGTTGTGATTTTTGCAACATCCTGATCTTCAAATGCTTCACTTAGTTAATGTCACACTAATGAATGCAAAATGCTCCATCATCAGACTGCAACTGCTGCACCTCAGAAAGGTGAAATACGTCGTAGTTCCAGTGTTGAGCAAAGCAAATAAACTGGAAGAGAGAGAGTGACTAGATAAACATAATGAGGAAGAAACTGTGTGTGTGTGTTTTATCTCTCCAGGTTCCCTAAACAACTCCACTTGCTGATAGAGAACACAGTGCAGATATCTGTCAGTAACACTTCTATTTTAACCCTATGAAATGTGAGCAAAGTAGCCTGATTTCAAGAGTCCAAGAAGAGCCTGAGTCCAAGAAAATTGCCTAAAAAATTATAGAAAAAAATAATAATAAAAAAAAGAGGAAAGAAAGAGAAAATAAAACAAAAAAAAAAACCCAAAACAAAACAAAACAAAAAAAAAACAAGTAAATGACCTGGGAAAAGTGCTTAAAATTATAATAATTCTGTAACATAATTTAATAAGTAATAATGATAATTATAAATGTAGTTTTCCCCTGGCTTTTATCTTTTTTCCCTAGACATTTCTTCTTTTTTCTTTTTTTAAAAAAAGTTCTATATCTATTAATTTCTTGCTTCTTTCACTTTTTTCAAACAAATATCATCAATTTGCTCAGAATTAAAATATTTAATTCTTTTAAAAGGTGTTTAACAGCAGCACGACAGGTGATGTTGCTCTGGGTTTCAAAGGGTTAATGTCTGTGTCAAGCCTTTACCGTGTCTCTACACCTAATACTAACCTAATTTTTAAGTCTTAAGTCTTAAAACAGAGTTAGTCAGGCTTTCCCTCAGCTGAGCAGCTGTTAACAGCTCTGCACTGACATCTGCAGGCTGCACACTGAAACACCAAACGTCTGGACAAACTTCCCCCTCCTTCCCATTTCACCTCCACGTCACATACTCATTTATTTTCATTTATTTATTTTTTAGCACCATTAAAAACAGTAACAGAGAACAGGTCAAACAGAATACAGAAAACAGGTGCCATAAGGTAATATAATAAATTACATGTAATACAGTAAATTACAATGCTTTGATGCAAACAATATATAATTAGGTAAACAAAAAAAAAAAAACAACAAAAAGATCAAGACAAATTATAAGTGTGTGTGTATGGGTGAATGTGTGAGTGTGTATGCAAACATGCGAGTATGCGTGTGTGCATTTTAGACTGTGGGTTACAATATATTCTTGTTTCAATATATACTACTCTCATACTCACAGGCAAAAATGTACAATGCCAGAAAAAAAACTCTATTCTACTGTACTCTAGAAAAGACGTTTCTCTATAATTTTTTTTAACCAACAATTTATCATATGAATTACACTCTGTTTTTGACTAGCTTTTGACTTCTGGACCCCAGTAAGATTAACTGGTATCAAATGTATCAGCTACTAGAGATCCTTTTACATAGATAGATAGATAGATAGATAGATAGATAAATAAATAAATAAATAAATAAATAAGATAGATAGATAGATAGATAGATAGATAGATAGATAGATAGATAAACCACTTCCCCTATTGCTCGTATACAAACTCAAACACAAGAATCCTACACAACAAGCTACCCTGCACCTTACACACCCTCACCCTGCTGTGTTAATCCCATCATGTCACCCAGTCTATTAATCTGTCATGTCTAGTCTCATCTTTTATGACAGAGAGTGTTTGTCACATACAAAACCAGTGGAATGGTCCTTTAATAACATCCTGTTTTATTAACCCACACACAGGGACATGCTTCTGTCAGCTGTTTTAATCTCTGCTGTGCTGATCAGCTGTTTGGACGGATTGGAGTAAAAGTCGTTGCTGTGTGTGTGCATGTGTGTGTGTGTGTGTGTGTGTGTGTGTGTGTGTGTGTGTGTGTGTGTGTGCGTGGTGCGTGTGTTTATGTGACATGATATCAAAGTTTTGTCATGCCTTCCATCTGACTCGCCTGTTGAAGGATTTTGTCAGCAGCCGCAAAAGTCGCACGTTAAAACAAGATTCTCTCTCACACACACACACACACACACACACCAGAATACACAAAAAGTAAAATAAGAAATCACTTTTCAACATTCACATGTCAGTGGCGTTTTGATCAAAAACATGAAAAATACATTTTCTATAATTAGTAGCTGAGTTCATGATTTCCAGAAATATTTTTAAAATAATAATTTTAAAATAAAATGACCTGGAAGCAAATACCTCAAGTGCTCCATTGCCTTGCTCAATTATTTAAAACATCACCATTGCTAGGTTTTCATTATAGATTTGTGCAAAACTGAAGTGATATTTTCAAAATGTTGATAAAACATTATTACGAGATGACTGCGTTTCCACTGAGTGGTGCTCTGCGACTTCTCCTCTGGTGATAACATTCTAAGAAGCATGGTGATGGATGTTCAAAACAACAACAGCTTTATTTCTATTGAGGCCACGTAGGCATGTTATGGAGCCATAATGGAAAGCTGAACCCCTTTTATGTGGAAGCAGCCACATATGAGGGATTTCTGGGCAATGATAGTCCATGATTTCACAGCGGAATTGTGGATTATTTCTCAAATTGCCTGAAATACCACCTCATGCAACGTGAAATGGATAGTTGCCTCATGTTTCAGTTCACCACATTATGTTTTGTTGCACATTGTTCTCATAAAATAAGAGAGTATTTTTCAACATTCCAGCTTTGTCTGAGAAGTAATCTGAAGTGTGTTCTCAGCTGATCTGCAGGGAAGTCAAAATGATGAGTTACTAAGTCAAGTTGTAGTTATGAGACACTAAATGATAATTTTGACTTTGTGTATTTTCATTTCATTCACCATTTATTTCATTCAATAATTTAGTTTTCTGGGAATAGGCTTCCACAGCAGGGTGTGACTTAACATGCACACACATGGGCCATGCGTGCATCATGTCATTGCGATGACATTAGATGATATTGCTATTAGGGTATATTAGCAGCTGTGGGAACACAGTCGGTGTGTGTCACCAATGTGACATTAGCAGACAGCTTAACTCCAGCAGCTGTGGCGTTAATGAGAGAGAGAGAAGGAAGGAGAGAAAGAGAGAAAGAGGAAAAAAGAGACAGAGTGATAACAGTAACATCTAGATACCACCTTGCAATGGGTTCACTCCAGCCATGATACAATGATCCAGGAGTTAAAAAGAATGGAGGAAATAGCCCCTTCCACACACTCACCGACAAACATGTCCTATGAGCCAATGCTAACAAGCACTTAAGCACCTTCAATATGTGTCCAGATTTCATTTGTCCCTAAACTGTCAGAGGTCCCCAGTAAACCGATTGCCCCCATAATGTTATGAATACCAGAACACACCGACTCTCTGATACACTGGGAGTGTAAAGACGACTAAGCTGTGGTTAAGATCCTGGTGCCATTTGGTTAAGCCATGTGACATGTGGGTCTTTATGTACAGTTCTGTGTGTGCATATGCAATAATACTACTGTGGACAGATGAATAGCAACAGAAAAATCCAAATGTCCTTACACTCTGTGACCAGGAGAAACATTCAGTGAGACAGCAGAACCGTCTTGGTGGTGATTTATTAAAGGATAAAGACACTCAAAACACTTGAAAACAGGCCTGAGTAACATCATCATGTTAGGCCCATCGAGCGATACTTGAGCAATATTTTCAAAATGTCGAGGAAACAGAATTGCCAGATGAATGCATTTCCATTGAGTGATGTTCTGCAACTTCTCCTCTCGCAATAACATTTCAAGAAGCATGGTGTTGGATGTACAAAACATGAGCAGCTTCATTTCTATCGCAGCCACCACACTAGCCATCATTACTTGCATTCCAGGGAGATGTAGGTGTGTTATGGAGCTATAATGGAAAGGCAAGCCCCTCATTTCTGATAAGTGATAGTCCACGATTTCACAGAGGAATCATGGATTCAAAACTTCTAGATGATCCGCTCAACTTTTGAAGAGTTATGTGATACAATAACACCTCTTGTGGTACCTGCAGCATCATGATGGAGCCAGTTCCTACTGACAAGCACATTGGATCATGTGACATAGAAAAGTGTTTCAATTGCAGTTTGTGAAGTATGGCTTTTTAAAAAAATGTCTGAAATACCAATTTCCATTAGCCATATTTTATATGTTCAAATTTAAAATGATACACCAATTTTTACACTCGCATGAGGTGTTATTTTAGGCCATTCCAAAAAGATAGATTTTTAAAAACTGCAATGGAAACACTTTTTTCTTTTTTATAGCTCATATAATGTGCAGCACTGAGTGGCGGTAATGCAACTTCACGGATGCCAACAGCCATTAAATCCAAATAAGAAGGAGGAGAAGAAGAAAAAGAACAACAAAGTCACATGACATTCTACAAAACATGGCGTGGTATGTGTGGATGGAGAAAGAGACAGAAATCTTCTTAATATTTATACGAAACAAAGAAATTACGGAAATATTAGATTGGCTTTATTGAGTGGAGAAACAGAAAATATGATAAAAAGAAAAGAGACAGAAGAGAAGAGAGGAGAAGAGAAGAGAAGAGAAGAGAAGAGAAGAGAGGAGAAGAGAAGAGAAGAGAAGAGAAGAGAAGAGAAGAGAAGAGAAGAGAAGAGAAGAGACAAGAAGAGAAGAGAAGAGATTAAAGAAGAAAAGATGAAGAATAAATAGGAGAAAGGAAGAGAGGAAGGGAAGTCCGAGAATAAGAAAAAAAGGAAAGGAGCATAGAAGAGGAGAGAGAATAACTAGGGAGTTGATAAAACCAAAAGATGGAGATGAGGGGAGGAGTTAAAAGAGGAGATAAAGGAGAAAAGAGGAGAGGAGCAGACAGGAGACGTAACGAGATGTAAAGAAGAAAGAGAGTGGGAGAACAGAAGAGACGAGGAGTAACTGAAAAGTGAAATTTAAGACTGTGAAAGGAAGAAGAAACGAGAGAGAGCAAGAGAGTGAGTAACCAAAGCAAACTCAGTTCATCAGTCTTTGTGTACTACAGTATTCTGTTTTTAAGGATGGAGAATGTAACTTTCCTCACACATGCAAAACTTTTTTTCTGTGGAGGATATTTCCGTTCATTTGTTTCCTGTCGTCAGATGATGAATGCAGCTCGCATTCACGACAAGCAGAAGCTGAAGTCGTTCTGGGAGCAGCGGATAGTTCAGCACAGTGAACAGATGGATGAGGAGGAGGACCGCAGGAGGAGCAGCGCCCTGGCACGGTCAGCAGCAAACTTATGAAAAGGAGGTCATTTTATTTTATATTTCTTTATTTTTCTGGAAAGCAGTTTATGGTACAGAACATACATCAAGACATACAGTTTAATTTCCTTATACTGGTCATACTTTCCAAAATTTAAGAACTTTGTACAACTTGGGAGAGACAAAGTGCAGAATAGAAAAAAAGGTGAAGGTCTTGCATATTTCACCCTCTTGGTCCAGAGCCAAATGAATGCACTTTTCTGAAGGGGAAAAGAAAAAGTAATCTTTCCCATGACATAAACATCATTAACAATGTCTCTTCACTCCTAGTCCTAGAAGGTGGCTGCTTCAAGTGGTCAGCTTTAAGTGTCATTGGTTAGTATCACAGATGAAGTCAGGCTCAGAGTGTAGTTTAGAGACATCTAGGACTCCATTTATACTTCTGCTTTATGGACTGGAGAGCTGTTGGTTGCTGAGGAAGCTCAGAGAATTCATATCTCAGGAGCATTCAAGACAGACTGAAGTCTGATGGGTTTTAAGATGCAGGTTGGCTATCTCTCTGTGGTATATGTAATCCTTTCTCCTGTCAAGTGTAACTCTGTCAGTAGGTGGTATGTAGACGTAGCCTCTACAGATAATGACAACTGAAGTTACATTGAAATTTAAATTTGATCGTCCCTTTTTTTACTAACCCATAGGGACTGTTTGGTGCATTTTACATGCTTTTCTTTCTTCATTTTTTGATAATTTTGGCTGTGTTCATGCATATAGTATTCAATTTGGCAAGACTGTTTAATCTTGGAATTTCCAGCTCAGCTCAAATGCCCAAAATACACCATGGAAACAAAACTGTTACAGTCATACTGTGAAGTGAAAAAAACAGTACCACTGAAACCCATTCAAACTGCAATTTTTGATCCCACAGTCATCTGGGGCTTTTGCCTTGTAATCTGTCTTTTTCCTTTTTTCCACCTATTTTAACATGAATTTGGCATATGAAGAAAATACATGCTATTTCCACTAGGTGCACTGTCACAATCAATGTTGCTGAAAATCAATGACATATCCCAGGCTGTGATAATATTTCTTTTGAATAAAATAATTAAAATAAATAAATAAATAAATTTACTTTACATGTCGAATATTTGTGTTCCTTTCCCCCACCAAAATCATAGTGGCATCATAATAAAAACCTGGCATTTAAAGGGTTAAAATTCTGAAAATGAATGAATATTTGATAATTACGATTTACATAAAATAAGATGATGCTTAATTGTCCGTTTTCACGCTAATATGTCTTGCATCCACAAGGTCCCAGCAATCAACAGATTATCATAAAAGACAATAAAAAACACATAAAAACATCTGCAAGGTTGCCCACCAACAGTCATCAAAAAGACTATACAATAAAGGACCATATGCCCCTCCGACAAACACTGTTATGTGAGAAATATATTCTCATTATAGTCATCATACATTGCTGCACCTGCACCTGGAACACATGGCATGCTCACACCATGTAAGGCTTGTTATTTTTCGCTGAGACAATTTGCGGGAAACTTGGTTTAGAGGAGTAAACAATTGTGAATCAACACATCCATTTCAGATCATTGAGCAGGCAGTCATGAATATAAAAAAAGTTGTGCGAGGGAGGGAGCTACAATTTACAATCCATTGTACATAGATGTGTTGTAATGTGTCAGATAAATTAACCTTGAACCTCTAATTTTGTGAATTTGTTGCACAGCGACAGCCTTGTACTGAAAACGTTTTTAGGATGTTATTGAGGCCTGAAATTACACATTTTTATGAAACATTCCTGTAATGTGATATGTTACCAACAACAACAAAAAAAAGTAAAAAAATTCTGGAAACTAAAAGAAAACTTGCCGCTGAAAACATTAACAACGATTTCAGAACCAAAAATTGCGTGCTGGGCAGTGCATGAAAAAAGAACATTTTCACCCACATTGTAAGAAGAAATTATTTGTTTAAACTTAATAAAAAAGGTGTCCAGGATGCCTTACATTTTTAAGTTGACTGAATTTGAGAAGACAAGTTGAATTATTACAAAATTGACCCAGGCTGTTTTCTCAAATTCAGTCAACATAAAATTTCAGTGCAGTGCATACAATACCTGTTTTGAAACAATTACTTTCTTTTTACAGTGTGGGCTGTCTGGATGGAAGATAGCCTTGACTGAAAGAGACACATGCTGACTGGTGGTTGGAGTAAATTAATTGGCAGTCTGTGGTGTCAAAGTCCGACAATGGAGCTTTGTACAGCAGCCCACCCACCCCGACCTCCATCTTTTACTGTTTAAACAAGTTCAATAATCTAGAAGGTAACTTCACTTTATGTCAAAACAGCAAGATCAAATGATTTGTTCATGATAAACTTTTTACATTAGAGAGTGGAGTAGCAGCTCATGTCAGATATCAGTATCAGATATTCTCTATCATGTTGTTCCAGCTCTTCACTTCACTGAAGCTGTGCGATGCTAACATGAAGTGAAAGATTCAAACCCAAAACCTCCCGTGTTTTGATCGTTTGATCAAAAGGAACTACTCTGCAAGTCTTGTTTATCATTTTGGAAACATACACCCCAATATTCAGCCAGACATATTCGGTGTCAGTGGGAACTTTTGAGATCTGTACCAAAATTGAAAACATACAAAAAAAAGGAACAAAATTAGGAGTTTATTAGGTTGGGTGAACTGCAGAGAGGAAAAGAAAAGAGCATCAAAAATACATTTCATTACCATGCTCAGCCTCTGCTGTCCCCGTCTCTCCATAATAACTCGATTAGTTTGGAAAATGCCTTGGTTATGTTTACAGCTCTTCTGTCTGTCATCACATAGTAGCCTGAGAATGTTGATTAGAGGCCGCTCGACTACGTGTTTGAATCCTGGAGATAAGCGTGAATATCTGAGGACAGACTGCAGATTAAGCGACACATGACGGAGCATGCTGACAGATGAACGCCCGCTAACATAAACACAACAACATGAATCCTGTCCCAACACACACACACACACACACACACACACACACACACACACACACACTCTGTTCCCTCTTTTTTTCCTGTAACACAATTAGCTGTAAGCAACGACTGCGGATCGAGTTTCACTGGATGTCTGCACGATTATATTAAGCCTGGGAGTTATGGTGTCAGGGTAAATACTGGCCTCTGATGTTCTGACAAAACCTCCGCTCATCTCAGCCTCCCAATCACTGAATCAAGCCTACATACAAAGCAAAACATCACTTAAGTCTCATTTAAATTAAAATCTTGAAAACCTGCAATGAATACCATTCACACTGATTATAGTAAAAAAAGTTTTTCTCAAAGAAAAAGAAAAGAAAAGACAGAAAAAAATGATACAATGACAACTTAAATATTGACTTGGCCATAGTCAGGGCCATAGTCAGGGCCATGCTTAAGATAACTCCATTGAATTTTCAGCATTCTAAAACCACTCTAAATTCAAATATGAGGAAACTGCGAATCTATCAATGTCCCATGAGCTAACTTGTAAGCTTGTGAGGACCCGATGTTTGCCCTGTCTGTTATGCATGTGTCCTCTGTCAGTGATTCTCTAGTTTAATGTTGTTTTATTTGTCCTTTTTGGATGCTCCAAGTAACAGTACCATAACAGCACAAATAGATCAAAATCCAGTTGCCATACCGGATTATTGCAAACAACAGCTCACATGATCACATGTTTTACAGTGCTGCTGCTGTGCTGCTCTGCCTTGTCTCTCTGTGCACTAACAGTGTCTTCTTTCTGTGTTATCAGTTATAATTTTTTTTTTTTTGCTGTTTGAGAAAATGAAACTGCAGCATAAGAGCATGTGAAGAGTCTCCATTGCATGAGTGCCACGGTAAATGCGTGAGAGTTTGAAGCTCCAATAAGCTCTGTGAAGCTCCATTTATTCCAAGACCACTGAGTTAGCCCCATGGGAGAGGAAATCACAAAACAGTGTAACATCAGACAGTGGTGCAGTAATCAGACATACACATAGTGTACATTCTTGGTTGCTTATTTTCTACTCAGAAAAAAAGAGGTGAGCTGTTAATAGCAGAAAAGTGAGCAACTTTATGCACATGCACAAAAAGAGACACTCATTGGCATGAAAAACACAGAAATAGAACATGTTTTAGCCTTGGTTCTCGCACTCAGTGTGTTGCAATCAAAAGTAGCAGCTTTTTCTGTGTTATTTATGCCATTAAGTGGCCGTATTTGTGCTGTCTGAACACCTGCTTATTCTTTTTCTCCCCTTTGCGCTCTCTCTCTCCCTCTGTCTCTGTGTGTACCAGGCTGAGGGAGCAGTGGTTAGTCAGGTTGGATCAGAGGAATCAGCACCAGAAGAGTTTCTTCGAGGAGAGAATCAGACGAGCTCAGAAAGCTCAGCAGAGCCTCAGGAAGCTCGATTCTCCCTGAAGCAAAGTTACGACAACTCCTCCACCAATCAGCTCAAAGATGAAGAGTAGCAGATAGTTTGAAACCGATGCACAATGATTACTTTGTTCACAATCAAATAAAACCACTAAAAAAGTCAGATAATTTGTCATGAATATCAAGTATGTTCGTATTTTTTGTGAAAAACATAAAATATGTGGAATAGGTGCCTTCTTTAGGGATGTTTTGCTTTCTGTGGTGCAACCAGTCCTGCATGGTGCCATTGTTTGTCATTGTTGTATTGAATAATTTATTTTTTTTCTTGGGTTGTTGCACTGTACAACACCACGCCATGATGACATGATTCCACCACTGTCCCAAAGTAGGGAGTTGCTTCACCAAGCCCCGCTGCTGTGATCCTTTTCATAAGCAAGTCCAAGCAGGGATTTAGGCAGGTTTCCATTAACCCTTAAACTGTGCAATTTGAAACTGTGAGTATAAAATACATCTGTCTAAAAAAATCTCCCACTTATCTCAAAAAAGTTTTTAGGTGGTCTTTCATATTTTTGCAAAATTGCAGTGGGAACACTTTTTTGACTTTTCTGGGTCACATGATGCTATGGCTATGTGCTTGTCAGTAGGAACTGGCTCCCTCATGATGCAGCAGCTACAAGAGGTGTTATTGCATCATATAACTCTTTAGAAGTTGAACGGATTATCTGGAAATTTTAAATCCACAATTCCCCTGTGAAATCGTGGTCTATCACTGCCCAGAAATCCCTCATACCTGGCCGTTTCCATTGACACTCGCGTAACACACCTACGTTGCCTTCAATTGGAAATAATGACGGCTAATGTGGTGGCTGCAATAAGAGTAAAGCTGCTAATGTTCTGAACATCCATCACAACGCTTCTTGGAATGTTACTGCCAGAGGAGAAGTTGCATAACATCACTCAATAGAAACGCAGTCATCTTGTGTTTTATCAACATTTTGAAAATATTTTAAGTTTCGATAAAATACAGATAACAGATGATCAAATATTTTAATAAGGTTTGTGCAAAACTGTAATGGAAACCTGCCTTTTATAATGGAAACATCAGTCATGTTTTGCCAGAAAGATTTGCCTGCTTGTGACTCTTCATGGCATACTTTGGGCCTTACTACCCTGCCTTAATGGAAAAAGCCTATATGTTCTTGATACTCAGTACAATAAAATCTCCATCTCCATCTTCATTTTTTAATGATTTTTTTTCCTGCTTGCAAAGATGAAATTAAATAATTGAAATCTAACAACCCCTTGAATACAGGCACAAATAAGCTGTCAGGTAAGTTCTTAAAGTTGACATTTTGAAGATAAAAAAGTGACAAGTCAAATATAGTGCAACACACACAATCTGCATCATGCAAGTCTTTGTTTTACAAGCATCTGCTTCACACATGTCTGAAAACACATGTGCGTGTGTGTGTTTGTGTATGTGTGTGTGTGTATGTGTGTGTGTTTGTGGGAACAGTGTGTACCGCAGGGATGTCTTCCTGACAAGAACTGCCCACACACCCAATGATCTGCTCGGCAACCACCCAAAACTGGAAACATGTCTTATCAGCCCCCAACGCTTCACACACACACACACACACACACACACACGCCCACGCACACACACACACACACATATGCACATGTGTTTTCAGACATGTGTGAAGCAGATGCTAATTTGCCAGTGGGATGTTCTTCAGTGGACTTATTTTAGAGTCACAACAATTCAGAGTCACTGTCAGGAGGCTTTTAAACAAGCAATGTTCTCACTCAAATAACAGAGAAAAAAGAACTTTATATTATTTTTATATTTTCTATTGAAGAATAATTGGGAAGTGCCAGAAATATAATCAGGTTAATCCAAACATTGCAAAAATAATTTCAAATGCATAAATAGGGTTCAAGGTGTAAGTTTCATTATAAATTTAGGAGTTCTCCTCACCAACAACTGTCCCAGCATTGCAGGGAATGTTCCAACAACAATGGCTAACGGGACCCACAAGTTGTAATAATGTTTTGAAAAAACAACAACATTATAATCTAATGTTTACAGAATGTTTTAAGGATGTTCATCATTTCAAATGGTGTTACTTTAAGGTCAAATGCTGACTAAGATGTAATGTTTTGACTGAAACATTCTGAGGATGTTTTGGTGATGTTAAGAGGTGACAGATCACAGAATGTTCTCTTATAAAATGCTCTCACAATGTTACATGAGAACAAGGGGAAGAACATTTACAAAGCAACATTCAGAAGTTGTTATTGAGGACAGAGATTACAGACCTTCTTTGGATTAAAATGTAATGTAGTGTGATACGTTAACAATAACAGAAGAAAACATTTTTTTAAATCATTTTTTGATGTTTGTAGAGAATTACCTTAACACTAAGAAGAATGTTCTGGGAACTAAAAGAAAGCTTGCCATTGGAGGCATTACTAAAACATTGCACTGGTTGCACTGTAACATTCTCAGAACATTTTTAGAACCAAAATTGCTAGCTAGGGTGATGTGTTTGTAATAGGCTACTATTTACTTGGCATCATGACACAGACAGCTTTTAAGACAAACCACAAAGTTGGTATTGGACATTTGTTGAATCCAGTGATGTTGTCCTTCTTCTTTATGGGACAGGTTCACAATATCACACTAAGCAATACGCATTCTGTTGTGTTCTGGCAGAGAGTTTGAACTGTACCCGACATATCCTCATACAACAGTTCATATTGTGTTTTAAGGATTAGTATGCAACAAATAGCACTGTCAGGTTAAAATCACTTAAAATTACATATATAAGATAAGATTTAGGCAAGTAAAGTCATACAGATTAGGTTTAGGCAGAAAAAAATATTTTTTGGTGTGCTCTTTTACCACACTTAATGAAAAGTTAAATACTAACTGTAAAGTCCAGCATATTCTCACTCCGAACTTAAATAGTTAATAATAGTTAAATAGCGCTGCTCTGTCAGTGCTTTAGGTGTACAAACATGATGCGGTCTCATGTTTTTTTTTTCCATTCCTTATTTTTATGGCTTGGTAATACAAAGATGCAATTGGGACTTGGTTCCACACAAGCACAAGTACTTGACATAAGGTTACATAAGTTAGGTTTAGGGAAATAAAACTGTCACAGCTCTGACTGTGAATTTAAGGATTTTCTCTTTTTCCAAGTGTTTTCCTGCTCCCCCTCTCTGTCTGTGTGTGTGTCTCTGAAGGGCGCGGTTACTGCAATCAAGCACCTGGCAGAACATCACACCTGCAGCTCATCTCCTCTTCATCAGCCTCAGTATAGGAAGCCAAGCTTCACCGTCACTCTTTTCCACATTATTCTGTCTACGCCAGTGTTAGTTACCGTCAGCCGCTCTAAACTATTCATAGTTTGATTTTTTTAAAAAGAGTTATTACTAAGGCTTTGTTTAGACTGCCAGCCCAAATTCAATTTTTGTCATATCCAAATTGTATCCAGATGGATTTTATTAAATCTGAACAGCAAATAACAACATGAAATCAGATTTCTTGCAAATCTGATCCGAACCACATGTGGAGGTGGTTTGAAATGTGATTCTACAGATGTGTCTTCAGTCTGGACGTTCTGGTCATTCAAACTGGATATCAGATGGTCACAGAGCTTGTCAAACATCCCGCGACACATTTGAAAATTGGCACACCACCTGTCATCATCAAATGTGCCAAAGACAACATGCTTCCACCAGTCACTGCTTTGCGAATGTTGCCAAACCTCTCACTGCATGGTGGAGCCCACCATGAGCGCAGCTTGAAACATCGCTGTGTTTAGCAAGATGTCGTATTATTATCGTTTTATTCTGCCTTTGAGTTTGCTTTTGGGTTCCAATTATTACTGCAAACTGTAACAACAAACTTGTTTGGATGTCATCATTTTGCATACTCATCATAAAGTTACGCACGAAATTCCATTGGGTAGGTTTAGGAAAAGACACATTTATGAAGTCCCTCAGAATAGCTCAAAGTTCACTTGGTTTCATACAGGACAAGATCACCAGTCTCTATAGGCATAGATTTCAGGAGGAGGCAGAAATCATGTTCTCCTCAATATTTAGAACATATGCATCACCTCCACCCCCAGACCTGAACTGAAACCTACCCCCTGTCTCTTGGGGTAAAGTCCTTTGTTTGTTTGACCCATCCAATACCTGAAACTACATTCTTCATTTTGTTCTTTGTACCACTTCCCTTTTCTGCACTCATCAGTACATTGGTCACAGGATAGCAGCCTTCCAGATTATGTGGGTTATAAAGACATTTTTGACAACTTTTATGCTTTTACTTTTCAAAGATTTATGTATAAACCGTACATGAGAACAGCCTGTTTATATTTTATATTTGTTAATGTGAACAGGTTCCACACTCTGAACATTTTTTTCTTTACATATTTATGAGTGGAATGCTATTAGAAAATCCAATATGACAGAATGACAGCATGCAGAGTGAAATCACAGCATCGATGTTGCGGTCCCACAATGCAACACTCCACATAAATAATGGAGCTGGTTATAGCTTGGATAAAATGAATAATAAATCTTGGGCAGAAAATTTTACTTGCTATTTGCGATGTTACCAAATTGGCGGCAGTACTAGTCATATGGATTGGATCTATTGGTGCATGTATTGCAACATTTCCTGTAAGTACAGCACAACACAGTATTATGTAAGTGATTTTGTTTTTAATTTTCTTTAAGTGCAGTAAACATTATGGTGTGTGCTGTTATTACTATGGAGAAAAGACACATTAGTGATGTATAGTCTGCTAGAAGATGCTGTAGTTCTTCTTTTAACCACCAGAGAGCAGCAACACACAGTACAACATCCAGACAGCATCTGGAACAGCATGAGAAATACTCTTCCTTTTCTTAATATTATTACATGGTCAAAGGAAGGGTGGCCTAAAACCAAACATAAGTTTAACATTTTTGGTCTGTTTTTTTTTTTTTTGTGCTGAGCTCCCTAGTTTCAATAAAGGGAAACCTACAATACCTACAGTATACAATATTTTAGACAATATTGTGCCCAACTTTGAAGCAACATTTTAACCCTTTCCCATTTCATCATGACAGTGCCCCTGTGCACAAAGCCAGTGCCATAAAGAAACTGTTTTCTGAGTTTGTTGGGCGATGTCAATAAATACACATGGTGGAATAAAGCAGCACAGTCCTGCAGACAGTCCTGATGGTTACGAGTAGGCAACAAAGTCAAGGACATGGTAGGTTGTAGAAAAACAAAAAAAGGGGACTATCATGCTTTTTGCATATTTTCTGTCCTATATATAGTGTTATAGCGCAGGATGTTGACATGGCTAAAGTTTCAAACAATGGGAGAAATGTATTTAGAAGTAATCTTTGGGAGCAAAAACCTCAGGCTTTGCCTATTTTGTAAATTTATCTCATATTCCACATCATAATCCTGTCAGAACATAACTGGTTGTGTTAAGCTTTTACTGACGCTTTCAGAAAATCCTGCTATACAGTCATTTTGTGGTTGCCATTATACTGCTACATGTAGCCACATGCTAATGTTAGGGAAGCATGTAATCTTGCTCTCCATAATGGTCATTCCCCTGCTGCTATAATGGTGCAGAGAGGCTGAGATTCAGAAGACCTGAAAAACACTGTCCACTCAGTGCAGACTGGGCTTATTTGGGATGGGAGCTTAAAGAAACTGGCATTAAAATGGAGCGTCTCCTACAGAAGGTGAATACAGATGTTCCAGCACAGACAGTGTGAGAAAAATAACATGTTTTTTTTTTTTACATTAAACCATGAGAACTTGCTTTGGTGGAAACAGAAAACACAAGTATGAAACTGAAAATAAGCATGATATGGGACCCTTCAAACCTTTTATATATATATGTATATATATATATATATATATATATATATATATATATATATATATATATATATGTATATATATATATAAAATGAAATTTTATTTATCATAAGGATATAAATATGCAATGAGAAAAGCTAAAGTAAATAATTCACAATAAAATCTGAAAACATTATCACCATTGTAAGAGTGACTCAGTGGGAGCATCTGAATGGTGTCCCTGATGGTAAAAAGTTTAGGGCTTCATTTTCACTTTATTTATGAAAAAAAAAAAAAAAAAAGATAAGAAAAGAAGCTAAAACTTAGAGCGAAGAAAAACAAAACATATAGAGAGAGTGGGTGGTACAAAGACACCTGTAGGGTTTGATATAAAGAAGTTCTGGTAGAAACTCAAAATATAGTATAAGCATAGCATAGTATAGCATAGTGTAGCATAATAGTGCCTCTTTATATTTCAAAAGCACACTTCATATTTAAGTCTTTGTGTTACAGGCCTGGTTAATTATTTTATTAAACTTAGCTGGTGTCTTCACTGATAGTCTTTAAAATCTCGACAGAAACTGATGGACTCTGTGTCCTTCATGCTGCTGAGGATGTGCAGCTAACATTGTGCGAGGTGTAACTGGCAGGGGATGATGTCGTTGTGTGTGTGTATGTGTGTGAGAAAGCTGCAGGTTTTAAAGGACTTGGTGAATAAATGGGACTCGACGTGACTCGCTAAATATAAAAGCTGACCTCGCTGCTGATGCAGAGAACAACCTGAGTCACAGCTGCTGCCGCTGAAAACACAGAGAGCGGATAAACAAGGAGAAATGTTCTGTGGTTAGAAGTAATGATCATGACAGCGGTGACGGCAGTGATGATGTTTTTTGACCAGCTGCCGGTGACGCCCAGGGCCGGTTCCACGTACGACAAACCCTGACCAGATCCTGAACTCTGCTTTGACAAACTCAGAGTTTTAAGTTCAAGGGCGTCTCATCAGAGTTAGTTCAGTCGACTCAGGCTATGTTGTGACTAATGGTGACTGAAAAAAAAAAAATCAATGAATCTCTGATGACTCACCATGGCAAAAAAGAGGAGAGCCTCCATTTTCATGACATGTGTCTTCATATGTGTTAATGTGTGCATATGCAGACTATGTTCATTTATGCTTGAACCCTTTGAAACCCGAGCAACATGTCCAAGCAACTGATTGGAATCTTCATAATAGCTGCTGATTTTAATCAACTCATCCTACAACTCCAAAGATGTAGCAGGATCAAGGACAAATAAAATTTCATTTTTTAAACTGTTAAAAAAAAACAAATAAATCAACCTAATACCTTCTTTCCTTTTACCTTCCTACCTTGATTTCTTTACAAAAACATGGAAAAAAGGCAAACAGCCGTGACAGAAGGAATGACCCCAAAATTAGCAGTAAATTTGTAAAAAGTACAAGAAAATTACCTGAAAATTAGTTTAAAAAAAAAAAAAATTAAAAAACAAAATAAAATAACAAAAAACAAACAAGGAAATTACCTGGAAATTGTGCTTAAAAATTGTAATAACTTTGTAACATACTTTTAAATATATAATCATGGCAATAAGAAATATATAGGTTTTCCCTAACTTTAAAAAATAATAATTTTCAAAATCTATGGAATTCTTGCAATTTTATCACTAAGTTGCTTGTTATCTTTTTCCCATATTTTTGAAAGACAATTGCGCCAGTTTGCTCAAGGGTCAAAGGTTATATACATGTGAAAGGAGCCTGAAAGCAGCACAAGGAAAGTGACATCACTCCAGGGAGTTAACAAGACTGAGAGCCTGCAGCCATGCTCACAGCACTGAGAGGCTGTGCTTTGAGCTAAATGTTTCTTGATTTTAACTGTAAAGTCCAGCCCCTTCTCATTCCGAAGTTGCAAAATACTGCTGCTTTGTCAGTGATTTCGGTGTAAGATACCGACACCAAGAGCCACTGGGCGTGGCTGTACGATACGCTAACAGGTCAGTTGATAACGCGACTGGAATGAACCTGTCTTGGACAACAATGCTGCCGGTGAAAACATAAAAGAAGGATTGCGAGGGTCCTTAAAGGGCAGGCGGAAGGGGCAGTAGATGTTGGATGGTGTAATACAGTGGTAAAAATGCCCCTAACCGAACTTTATTTAAGTTTATCGGTTTGAAATACCTTCTCTTTGTACTGTATTCAATTGAATATAGGTCAAAACAGATCATTGCCTTCTGTTTTTATTTACAATTTACAGTTTTCCAACTATTTTGCAATTAGGGTTGTATGTTCATCAGTTACCATCTAGTTGTAAGAGTAATAGAGAGTCCCAATACACAGCAGGGCAGAAAGAATTAAAAATGATCTTTATGTGTGGCTGTAATTTACAGGCAATTAAACAATTCAATAATTCACTCAATTTCTTTTTTGTGTTTTTTTTTTTAACTTCCTGTTTCTCTCTTACAAACAAATAAATTAGGTACTTATTATGTGAACAGCCTCAGAACATTGTCTTCACTTGTTCTGTAATTATAGATCCAAATAAACATCTGTGGAAAAGACATTGGATGAGCTCTATAATAAAGCACTTCCCTTTGTTTTTGCCCTGTCTTCTTTCCCCTCTTTGTAACAGCACATTGTAAATAGTAAATTAACCTGCACTTTCACCCATTCACACACACACACACACACACACACACTGGTGGCTGAGGCTACTGTACAAGGTGCTACCTGCTACTCAGTTTTTAACCTTTCACACACACACATACACTGATGGAACAGCGATTCGGGTTTCAGTATCTTGCCCAAGGATACTTTGACAAGTTGACTGGAGGAAGTTCAATTCATTGTACCAGTTGGTTTGTCTTGTACTAGTGGTAGTTGTGGTTTCTAGGGATGTGTCTGCAGCTATACATGTCTCTAGGGTTTGCAAATGTGTGTTCCATGAAGAAGATGTGACCATGCAACCATATTGCTGCTGTCAAGATATGAAACCAAACCATGACGCCTGTCAGAGTCTGGGGCATATTCCAAGACAACATAGTTGACGTCACCGATGACTTCAATGAATTCACTGAGTCTGTTGTGAATTTACTTTGCAAAACAGCAAAAGCAATTGTATCTGAGACTATAACATTCTATGATTACAAACAATGGTCTACCAGAATCACATGCTGCAACCAGTGGAAACATGGACAATTATAAAGCAACACAGGACTAAATACAATGCATGCGTTGAAGGAACTGACAAGATTCCATTTTACTGGAGTTGTACCTTGAGTTGAACCTTAAGAACCTTAAAACTACCTTAAAGTTAAATGCATATTAGTGTTATGTCTGTAAATAGATATAGCAACTATGAATAATGATTGAAACTGAAACCAGCAGCAGCAGTGTGATGGTGTGCTGGTCAGCAGGGGGCAACAGTGAGCCATCTAACACATACAGAAAACTGCTGAGAGTGGCTGCCTCTTCCACATTATCTGCTGGAATCTGCATCAGCACTGAGTTTAAAAGGAAAGACTCCCCTCCACGATGACTGTGTTTGCTCATGATTTCTAGAACTGAATCTCCCAGCAGCTTATTATGGAGCCTGTTCACACACTAAAGCTCTCATTCAGCAAAGCTCATTTGGTTAAAGTGCTCAGTGGTGACCCTTAATCCCCCAAATTTCCCCTGCCGCACACCGTCAATACTTAGAACCTCAACACGTTTTGCAACAAAGCATCGACAGTTTCTGGGGTCTGTACTATGTACAACGTCTATACAATGACACGAGCGGCTGCAAGAACAACAAAGAAAGACAAAAATGAATAAGTACAACGAAGATGACGAGAGAAAGACAGCAACAAGCACAAAGACAAAAAAGGATGTACCTTAAGGAGAAAGACAACAACAGCGACAAAGAACAAGACAGACAGAATGAGTCTAGATTTTTTTTTAAAAGATGATATAACTGATGATATTTTCTCATATTATTATTGTCAACAAAACCCAAAATCAAAATCAGCAATGTGTTTATCTGGTTTTCTGTACTTCCCAATTTGTCCAAATTAGCTGGCCACTGCTGTCTAGGAAAAGTTTCTCAAGTAAGTTTTTTTTCAGTCCTATATTCAGCTGCACATTATGTAGTATGCTTTTGTGGCACCAGAACGGCGTACGTGAGATTGAGTCAAAATAAACGGCAGCGTGTTGATGGTAATGAAGGAACATGTCAGCCAGTGCAACAGTATGACTCACTGATGTGTTTTTAATAGATTTATACAACAATGGAGCTCTATGGCAGAGGAAAAGGATACCTCTGGTTTTGATACACACATAATCTGCGTTTATGCTTTCAGGTGCAGCGTAGTGTGTAGGTCTCTGCATATAGCAGCACTCAGAGCTGTGTTCCTGTGATGAATCTTACAAATGGGAATCAATGGGTCAAGTCAATGGGTAGTGAGTCTTTGGTTAGATGTCTGAAATAAGATCTGTGGAGAACACAAACTTAAAAGGCTTTCACAGTTTTTTCTATGACTTTAAAATATGTCATTAGGTAGCAAATGCATAAGTTTTGATGCCTTTACATGTCCAAAAAAAAAGTGTTTGCTAAGAAGTGGCTGAATGAGACTACAGAATGTCATCATGCTGAACACAGTTTTGGCGGCAATGTCATGCAACCATTGTGTAGCTCGTTTATGGCCTGACATTAGCGTTTTGCTTGCATTTTAGATTTCAAAAATCATGAAAATGGTCTTAATTTATGAGGATTATCTTGCTGAACAAAACCTAAGTACCGTAAGCGTTACAGAGCTTATTTTCTGCAATAATCCAAAATCCACTGGGAAAATCCTGTTGCCTTTTTGATGATGGAACCTGAGCAACGGTAACTTATGTGCTAGCCTACAAAGAAACTTAATCCCTACAGCACTCAGATCCAGGAAATTTGTTCTAAGATCCGTTTGGACTTGATCATTTGCATGCCCAAGAGGAAAAAGACCACAGACTTGGGTGTATTTCATGGACCAGACAAACCCAGTAAATAAAATTATTATTATTATTATTATTATTATTATTATTATTATTATTATTGTTTCTCAGCCAATGTTTACGGGAGTAAACTTGTTTACTTTATCCCAATTACAAACAATATAGACAACATCTATGGTTAAAATTTCCCATTTACATCTGTCAGATCAGATCAGTGAATATTAGTTCTATTTGTTTTTGGTGATGGAATTTAAAAAAAAAAGAAAAAGAAAAGTCAATTATAATCACCGTTTGGGTGTACAAAACATGTTTATCTAACAAATACAAATTCCTGCGACATTCCAAGAAGCATGGTGATGGATGTTCAAAACATCAGCAGGTTTACTTCTATTGTGGCCACCGCACTAGCTGTCATTATTTCCAGTTGAAGACGACATAGGCGTGTTATGGAGCCATAATGGAAAGGCAAGCCACTTATACGTGGGAGTGGCCACGTATGAGGGATTTCTGGGAGTCCAGAATTTCACAGAGGAATTGTGAAAATCTCAAAATCTCCTGATGATCCGCTCAACTTTTGAAAAGTTATGTGATGCAATAACACCTCTTGTAGCACCTGCTGCATCATGCCCGAGGGAGCCAAATGAATTAATATGCGCAATTTGAGGGTTAAAAGAAACCTGCCTATGGGGAGACGGGGAGACAAGGGCACTGATAGACTTGTGTAGACCACCGCTCACACTTTCAGACTCTCAGTCTCTCTTACAGTCTCTCCTCAAGGCATTCATGGGTTGAATGCACTAAAGGTGAGAGTAGTTTTGTGATGAATGAATTTAAAAAAGAGCTTATGAAAAAAGTTCAAACTGAGGTTTGCCAGAAAATTCAAACGAAACCAGGATTTTCTGTTGCCAAGTTGCATTACAAGAAAGAAAGATAAGGGTGACACTGACAAAGCAAACCAACAGCACCAAAGTGTCTGTCAGGCTGAACAGATAGCGACAGTAGAACCTGATAGATGTACAGTTCGCCTGTTTTTGGCACAAATGGAAGCTCATACATTCAACTCCTGACAGCGCAGTTATTGATCAGCGTCAACTGGACTGCTTTCCAGCACCCAGTCAGTCACAGGACCCTGACTGAAAACCACATCAACATTTTAGCTGCCTTCCAATACATTAAGGAACTGTCCCTTAATACATGTGTAGAATTACAGATTCAGGCCTAAAGCACGGAGACGGCAGCTCATGACTGGTGGTGAAGACATTCTGTAATAATCTGCAGCTGTGTTCCTGATAAACAGAAAAAGGACTACTCTGTCTGTCTGGCAGCTAATTAGCATTTTTCTTTTATCAAGCAGGAAATTAATCTGACGCTCTGTCCAGATATCACATCATCACTGACACACTTTCATTGGATTTCATTCTGCCCTGTTTTTAATGAACGCCGAATACTGAAACAGAACAGAGCAGCTGTTCACTTTCTGTTCACACGCCCACTAGAGTCCCAAATAAAGCTTCAAATTAACTTTCAAAACCCAACTTTGCTTCCTGATTGCTGACAGCTGACAGCACTGTGGGACAGCGCATGTATAGTTTGTCACAGTGACATATTGTCTATACTGTGTCCAGGTTTTATGTATATTATTTTGTCCCCGCTCGCTGCCTTCCTTCGATGTGCTGATTGAAGAAATCTGCCTTCATGAAGCTTCTGCGGAGCTTCAAGGTTTCAAGCATCCTTTTAGGGTTATTGAAAAAAAAAGGATCCTTGTTATTTTGAAATTACACACAGAGAAAATCATTTTCTGCCAAACCACAAAACATGTCACTCACTAAGAAGCTTGAATAGCATAAAGAAAACATTTCTATCAAAAGTGTCTGTATGCCTTTCATACTGGCTGATGCGCTCTGTCTTTTAGTGACATAATTAGATGGGTTCATTTATTTGTTGTTTAGCTTTAGTTCACTTTCATTTACATTGCTTCAGTTTGCTTGCTACATAATCCCATTTGAACAAAGAACAGTTTACTAGAGATGAGAGTTTATTTGAGGATTTTTAAATTGCACTACCTGTCAAGACAAGATCTTAACAAGGACAAAATATATAAAACAAACATCAAGATGTGTGCTTGTTTAACTGGAGTAACAGTATTTCACTAAAAAGACATTCTCTGTGAATTTGCATTAACTGAGTCAAGTTTCCAGCCTGTTCTCACTCACAATAGCTGCTCTGTCAGTGCTTTTGGCATGCAAGTGTGGTGCCAAAAGCCACCTTCCACGTTCAATGGGAATGCATCTAGACGACATCAGATGAGAAAGCGTCGCTGGCGTTATTATACTACAGCGGACGGCAGGACGGCAACAGGTGCGTCTACATGTAACACACACTGGCAGTGACACTTGAGAACGCTGCCAGACAGAACTGGTCATGTGCACATGAGACGCTGAGGTAATAACCCTGCAGGCAACAATGTAATGAGTTAATTTTTAAACCAACATCAGTCCTAATCCTAAATATCAAATATTCCTAATTTTCGTAATTTAAGGTATGTTGTCACAATGTTTCTTTACCTAAACCTGACCACAGTAACTTTACCTTAAGAATGTAAAGAGATTATGCCCAACATTCTGTTTCTTTTCCTAAACTGCATTGTCATATGCGTCATTCTACATTGAGTATGTAACTTTATTGCAAGTATGTAAAGTGATAATGCCCATCCATGTTATTTTCCTAAACCTAACTTACCAAGTTTTATGTTAAGTACAAAACTTTGCATGTATGTAAAGAGATGACAACAATCAATGTTTCTTTTTCTAAACCTAATCTCCATAACATAACATTAAGTACTCAACTTTGCATTAAGTACGTAAAGAGATGACACCATACCATTTTTCTTTTCCTAACCCTAACCCACATAACTTGACCATAAATTGATAAAGAGATTGTGTCGAACCATGTTTCTTTTCCGAAACCTAAACGTTAAGAACATAACATCATATGTGGTGTGCATACTCCTAGGTTTTTAATACTGACCATTGTATGAGGATATGTTATGCACTCTTGTTTAATACTGGACTATCTTTTTTTTAAAACTACTGTACAGATTGGTCATTTATACAGAAACCTGGGAAATTAGGGTCCAGTTTGAAAAATACTAAAGGGACCCTTTGAATCAATGAAACATGATGTCTCTGTGAAGTGTCTGCCATTCACCAAAATGCACTCGACCATATCATGTTACTATGTACACACAGTATAACATGAAACTGCTACCACACAAGTAAGTTTTTTCAGTAGTACTTGTTTGTACACAGTAATAATGCTTCCACTTGACTATAGTTTCTGGCTATGTGTTTTCAAAAGGGTTTTGTCTATGTGGACATACTGAACTTTAGAATGACAGAAAGATAGGGAGTTCTACTGCACTCTGTTTGGTTCTACTGTACATCTGGTGTTCAGTTCTACTGTCTCCTCTGTATGGAGAGTGACGAGCTTCCAAGCTGCTGCCTGCAAGCCGTCGAGGCGAATGAATGAGGCCTGTGGTGAGCTGGTTGTTAGCGGGGGACGCAGCTACGGTATAAACTATCTGACAGCTCTTCTCCTTTCTCCATGCTGAGACGTCAGCCTCCATCTGCTGCCTGGCAGTCTGACGGACACCGCACACCAGACAAAGTGATTAGATTAGAAAAAAAACCAAAAAAAAAACACAAATTTGCAAAAGGCTGGTTCAGGATGAGAGAAAAAAGTGAATATTCATTTTAGAGAAGATTAAACATTAAGTGTTTAGAGGAAGGGCTGGGGACACTTGGTAAGGGAGAGTCCTCTAAAACAAATTACAGATATGAACACATGTACAGAATAAGCTTTTTCACATATGACTTACTCAGGACAACAGAAAAAAAAATCTCAGAATTTAGACCGCCCGTTAAGCTTAGGGATTAGGGTATTAGGTAGGGCAAAAATGGCCTGGTGAGGGTTACGGACACGTCTCTTGCAGCAGAGTGTAGCAGTTATAATCAACTGAAGCTGCTGCACGGACCTCTGAAGCCACACATAACCATACAGGCATCATGATGCTCTTCTCTTTGCCTTTGGTTGTGCTCGTGCTGTGGCTGTACTGATACTGTACCCCCCGCTCGCCCTGATCGTGGTCTGGTCCTGGTTCGCCGATGCTGTAATCTTGCCTTTGGACACCTCCCTATCAACATGTGCATGAGACTCTTATCATCACCCTCAACATCATTATAGAGTGCAATTAATAATTTCACACCAATTGTTATTGTAATATGACATGTATCTGTTTCTATTATTGCTGTGCCTCTCTCCCCCTCTCTCCCCGTCTCTTTCTCTTTCCTTTTTTGCCATGATTGTATTTCATTTGTTCTTTACGACATCTATTGCACGTCTGTCCGTCCTGGAAGAGGGATCCGTCATCATCCTCTACCGCTCTTCTCAAGGTCCCCCCCCCCCCGTTACAGGGGTTCTTTTTCAGGAGTTTTTCCTTGGGTGATGTGAGGGTCTAAGGGCAGAGGGATGTCGTACACTGTAAAGCCCTCTGAGGCAAACCATGCTTTGTGATAAGGGGCTCTATAAATAAAATTGACTTGACTTGACTTGACTCTTTTTCACACTGCTGGACTTTTTTTCTATACATGGCCCTCCAACAGGTAAAAACTCTATAGAACCGTGTTAAATTGAGAATATTCTATTTAAAAATGAATACATAATTGTACCAGATGCAATGCAGTGCAGCAGAGCAACCTTGTATTTTCTTGTTTTTACTATTTCCTATGTGCTACTATGTCGATAAATCAATTAAATCAGCTCGTCCTGTTGTTAAAATGATATAGTTAATTCCCATTTAATATAAACTGAGCACAAAAAGTAAGGAAATGTGTCTTTGGTATGTTATAAATCTTACACTGTTGGGAAGCCTGTTTATTTCCCTTTTAAATGGTGCCACATTTGTGAGGAACATGCATTTGTGGGATAAACAGCAGAGCTGAGTATGTGGGTCGTGTCCATGAAATATTTGTCAAAACTCCTCTGCCAATGCCAAACAGCTTTTCTTGCTGTTGTTATTCACTCTTATTTTGAGCTTCTGGTACCCCCAGGTGCTGACAATCAGATGCCTGATTGGCTCCTGATTGTCAGCACCTGTGAGCATGGGCCTAGCTAAAGTGGTCAGTTGGTGTCTGCTCCAAGAATCGGCATGCCACATTTGACTGATCTGGATAGGGCCCATGCGATAGGCCAACTTCAAAGAGGTGTTCACCAAAACAAGTTGCCGCATTATTTGGAGTGAGCCTTAGTACCATCTCCAAACTGAAGTTTCATATAATGGGGGATGTCAGAGACAGGCTGCGAAGTGAACGTCCCAAGAAGATGCCACCCCAAGAAAACTGTTTCCTCACCCCGTCAGCACTTAGGAACCGTCGTCAATCTACAGATTTGCAGTCAAGGTTTGCAGGACGATATGGCTGCGGGCTCTCTGACCAGACAATATGGAACAGACTGCATGCATACTGCCAGGAGGCCTGCCATGACTGCCCCTCACCATCAGGCCCATTTGTGCTGGTGTCAGCAGCACTTGCACTGGAACCTGAACATGTGGAGGAATGTTATGTTCAGTGATGAGTCCAGATTCTGCTTATATCTGTTGGATAGTAGGGTCAAAGTGTAGAGAAGACACAGAGAACGCTATGTTGATTGCTGCACCGATAGAGTCTCTGATCTTTTGGTGGAGGCAGTGTGATAGTGAGGGGCGGCATCTCCCTCACTGGAAAAACAAGGCTTGTCATCATTGGAGGCAATCTCAATGCAGAGAGATATCGAGATGAGATTCTGCAACTAGTGGCAGCCCCATATCTCCACAGTCTGGGACCGAACTCCATCCTCCAAGATGACAACGCTCGCCCCCACAGAGTGGGGTTTATCAGTGACTACCTCCAGAATTTGGGAGCAGAGAAGATGAAATGGCCTGCCAGCAGTCCTGATATCAACCCCACTGAACACTTGTGGGATCATCTTGGGGGTGCTGTTCATGCCAGAGTGACCAACACAACCACGTTGGCTGACTTGCGACAAATGCTGGTTGAAGAATGGGATGCCTTCCCACTGCAGTGTGTGACCAGGTTGATGACCAGCATGAGGAGGAGGTGCCAGGCTGTTGTGGCTGCATATGGTTCTTCCACACGCTACTGAGGCTACTGTTTGTTAAAGTGACTGGCTTCTATAGATTGAAAAGCATAAGACTCTAAGCATGTGTATAACTGGTATTAACCATAAACTGTATATTAAGATGGATGACATGACAGCTCCCCAAAAGTGAAGACAAACATCATGATTGCCCCCTAGTGGCTGACTGCAGTATAGGTCGTAAAGCCCACCCCTTCAATGTTAGTTAATGAGACATGGGCCAAACTAAGAAAAAATACACGTCAAATAATTTTTCCAAACATTTTTGGTTTCTATCATTTAAGGTAGCAATTATCACACTGATATATGCTCAAGTGTTTTCTTATCTGATACGTTTAGTTTTAATTAGTTATCCGATGAATTGTCCTGAAAGGACTATCATCATCAGGCAATAACCAATGAGTTGGTTGACATGAACACGGTGGCTGTTCTGTCTTTTTGGTGGCAGATTTTAAGTATGAAACAGATTCTCAAATATCTGTGTCTGAGATATAAAAGGTAAGACAGGATGGTTCTCTGTCAGGGCTAGTGACTGGACCCAAATGCAACACACAGGCTTGACAGAGTCTTTCAGAGGCTTTATTCACAGAAGCAAGATAGTTCACAATCACAACAATGTCCAAACGAAAGCAAGTCCACTTCGGTGACCCACCGAGCTGAACCTCAGAACGGGCCGAACCGATGACGTGGTTCGGGCGGGGGACCCACCGGGAGAGCAGAGCTGGTGAGTCGAGCAGCACAGATGAATTCACTCCAGCAATGGTGGAACTCTCTGGAGAGCAGGCTCGCTGAGTACCTTTTCTCCTCAGGGAGAAGGAAGGTGGAAGGCGCAGATCAAACTCGGTGCCGAGAATCAGAAAGCAGGTCGGATCACCGGGGCAGAGACAGAGCAGGTAAGTCGGGGACGGACAGAGTTGGCAACAGACAGGTAGGCAGGAACAGAATGCTGGAAAGTCTCTCATCAGGTAGAACAATGTGGCACTGAGGGTGAGACACAGGGCAGGTTATATAGGCTGAGACAGGAAATGAGCAACAGGTGGAGGTGGTTACTGCTGACGAGGGTGCAGCCGGGCAGAGGGAGAGAGAGAGGGAAGCACCGCAGGTGGAAGAAATCAGGCTGATTAGGAGAGAGGTGAGTGAGGAGAAGCTGCAGAGGAGCAGACGTGACAGTTCTCCTTACCAAAAGTCAGAATTTAAAGTTTTTTTGTGACATTTAATTTCCGAGAAGATAATTAGTATTACCAAACTTATCAGTAGCAACAGAAAGATCAACTGCAGCAAGGAGCAGGAGGACAGACGAGTAAAGTTTTCAGCTTTCTTCTGCTGACTGGAAAAGAGAGCAGCTGAGTCACAGTGAAGACGTGACGTTTCCTCCTAAATTAAACATCTGAGTGATTATTTGTTATCTGATGTAGAGCCACAGATGAGATTTATTTAGTGACAAATGAGCTGATGCTATCTTTAACCTTTCTCTCCGTCACACACAAGATGAGTTTTGATTAAACAAAAAAAAAAGAAATGCAGAAAGAAAGGGGAAAAATAGCTTTTGACAGTGAAACAGGATCAGTATATATTCGGATGAATTCGGTCATTAACTACAAGCCTCCATTGCTAAACTGTGCTGTTTTAGAGGGAAGACAGTGTCAGCATAAGAGGCGAGTTTCAAAAACTAAGATTTAACATTAAAATAAGTGCTGGTTGGTGGATCAGATATACAAATAATTAAACACAAACGCTTCTTCACTCAACAACTTCACCAGTTTCTTCTCCTTTTCCACAGCCCATGAGAACCAAGATTTGTTGACATTCTTGCCTCTTCCCGGGGAGGAAATTTGCAAAAGAAACAATGTTCTGCCCTACTCTACCCATGAGTTCCTAGTGCTTGTTGCCTTCATTGGTTGGGTTGGTTAAGTTTAGGCAGGAATTAGCTATAGGGTTCAGAATGTCAGGGTAAGCCAATCAGAAGCAGAGTAAGGTGCGCTAGTTCTTCACTATCTAAAAAACTCAAATTCTCTTCCCAGAGTCCTCATATTTACTATCTGCCCAGTTTGCTTCCTGTTTGTTGCTGGATAGAGCACAGCTGTTGGCAATATTCATATCACTGAATTTCAGTATTTGCACGAGCCAAGTCTAAAAACTTAAGATTTTGCATAAAATATTGATTTTAGCGTCAAAACATGTCACAATTCTGCACACGTTATATGTAAGGCCAGCATTACTTTACAGGGTTTCCATGGTCATGAAATTCCTGAAAAAGTTATTCAGTTAGAAAAACTGTTTTCCAGGCCTGGTATTGGTTTGGAACTGACAGAATGTATTGGAACAGTTTTAAATATACATAGTTTTAGCAATTAAAAACTGTTTACAAAAATCTCAAAACATGTCTAACATTATGTGGAATATCTTTCTTGTATTACTAATTTGAAATCAAGTGTCGGCTGCATGACCATTGGAGCATCACTTGTATCACGATACACACAGACTAGAATGGTATGGCGTCGGCAAGGCCTTGTCCCCTCTTGGGGAAAAGAGGCGTGCTGTCTAATGATGAGAGGGACAAAAAAAAATGCCAAAAAGCTCTGATGAAGGCTCTTTGCAAATAAATGTAAACATTGTTTTATTGTGAGGTGAGCCCGTTCAACAAGTGAAATCTGAGTTTTTTGCCCAACTTAACTTGGAAAGACATCTCCATAAAACAAATATTTTTTCAGAAAGAAATAAACACATACAAACTTGTCAAATTATAATCAAAAAATTTCCTTGATATCACTCTGGAGGATCTTTGGTTTATTATCCCCGAAAAAAGGAGCGAGACCTTGACATTATGTGCCGGTCTGGTCATTTGGCAGCTAGTTGGTGAACAAGTCAGTAAGCAAGTGCTCGCAGTTTGCAAAAGTCTAGGAAATGCAATTTCAATAATGTATGGTTAGCCTATACTCATTTTAAATACTTTGATAAAGTCATGGGGATATTTTGACAATTCATCGGTAAAAATGTGTGGAAACCCTGACTTAAACACACACACAAAATCTGTTTGGCATTTTAAGCTCAAGAGGCATCATTGTATTTAAATGAGAGATAGAAAGATGGAAAACAAGATGCAGAATTAAGAGGGCAGTGAAGTAATGAAGGAGGAAAACCTAAGCTTGCTGGTGCTTGTTTGTATTTGTGTGTGAAGGCGAATAAGGTAGGTTACTTCCTGTGTTTATTTTACTGTATCTCTTATTGACAGTCAAAAACAGAACAGGAGGCGAGAGAGAGGGAGGGAGCGAGAAAGTGATACAGAGTGGATGACAGGAGGGGATAAAAGAGATGACAAGAAGAACCTGTCAAAATATCTGCAAGAGTTTGTATATCAAAACAGAAATTAATTAACGGCTCACACATGTACAGAGTGACTGTGTTTACATGAGTCTCCGTCTCCAGGCAACTGACGAGACGAGCCTCCGTTAACGAGGTGCAGAGAAGCAGCTGCACGCGGCGAAAGAGCCTCTTCAGAGAAACAGTGTGTGTGTATGAGCCGGTGGAGTGTGTGTAGGTGTTTGTGAATCTTTTGGGTTCATGGAGGTGGAATTGAAATCATGTATGAGAAGGTGTGTGTGCTCCTGTGTTTCTACCTTTGGGAGGACTTTTTGAATTTTTTAAACCTTGAGTGAGAATATTTTGGAAAGGGCGGAATTATTTAAAAGTTCTTAGAATATTTGAATGTACTTTGGAATACAATTGTATTTTGCACAGCTTCTGTGTGTGGTGGCAATTATCTGCAACAGCTGGAGACAACAACATGTAGCTCCAGCACATTACTCCCCCTTTAAACCACAAACTAGTTTTTACATTTGTGTACAGATTAGAGTATTTAAAGGTAGTAACAGGTGTCATACCCAGGCTAACTGTTTTCTACTGCTTGAGATCTTATCACTGGAATGGCCATGATATGATCGTTTTCACATTTATATGTATTTAACTTTGTTGATTTAAAAATGACAGTGCTGTTGGTCCCTGACTTTTTTAAAAAAGATTAAAAATTAGCATTATCAAAAAAAAAAGTCAAACAGTCATTTTGACAGTCACAAGGCATTATAAGCACAGTCACGAGGCATTATCAAAGTACATTCTTAAAATGATCAAAGTACTTCCTTTAAATTATCAGGAACTAACTGCACCCTATTTTGAAGGAGTACAGCATGACTTTTCCATGAACCCATAAACAAACCCACATAATATAATTACCATATAATCATACAATAAGCATGTTTTATTTTGTAAGAGACAAGTCATAATCAGGACAATGTATGATTAACCAAAATAAAATAAAAAAAACACCATAGCCTCTCATCCAAATATGGTCAATTTTGGCTCCAAAGATGGCCAAAATGCCAAATGAGGCGGGTGATGTCATGATGGCTTGCTTGATATTTTTATAAAGTCTGAGTGCATTTTTTTTTGCAAGAGCTGTCACTGGCACCATTCCCCATACTTTGCTTATCTACACAAGTGTGAGCAGCCATTGCAGTGTCTTTAGTACACTTGTTGTGTCTGACTACACTGTCATGTTCTCTGCAGCAATTTTACACTCAAAAGTTAATCAATTCATTAAAAAAAAAATGTTATCACAAATCCCAATTTGCCTCAGTGTGTTTGACAACATACGACATCCCTCTGTCCTTGCACCCTCACACGAGATAAGAAAAATAATCCCATGTATCAACCTATATATACATAAGCTATTTAAAACTGTACTTGGTGATTTATACACAGTATTAAACGTTAATAAAAAATATTGATGCTATGTTATTAATTTATTTAATAATATTTTGTTATCTTGGATTTCTACAGTAATCATTTCATCAGTCTAATTAATATAAGGTAAAAGATACACTCTCCTGAATCCTGCCATCAGCATCTCAACAGTAAGCCAAAAGTGTAGCATACATCCCAACGCTCTCCTCTATGCTCCAGGGTCAGGGAATGTGATGGTGAGACAGCACTGATGAAATATTGAGCAGAATTTGATTTGAGTTGGCTTATAGCTTTTAGAATGAAAAGGTGCCTATGGAAAAGTTATGTCAAATAACACTGATGGCTTGAATGTTTATAATAAAGTGGATCTATAAATAACGTGATCTGAAATAAAATTAGATGCCAGAATCAGAATTATATGTGACATCAGTATATTACATGAAATTTGCACAATCCAGCTTCAGTTTATGGACTCATCATCTGAGTTGCTAATTTCTCCAAAATGTTTGTACGTGAGGGCCAGGGTTGCTGAATGTCTAAAATGGCGAGGTAGCAAGACCCAAAGAGTCAGAATAGAAACATTTATGGTAATCACGTCTGATTGAAACAAACCTGAAAGGTCCTTAAATACTTATCATGCATTGCTTGGAGAGTATAGAGTTTTGTTTTTGTAAAAATCCACAAAAAAATCTAAAAACTAAAAAAAAAAAAAACCCAATGGACTTATTTGAGACTAACTCAGTACTTGTTTGTGTCTCTGCTTCTTTTCCTCTCTGTGCCCAAGACATGAGCTGAGGTCCTGACATGCAAAGTGTCCTTTGACATATTTTACTTTATAAAATCTGTGGTCAGCTAATTTTTTTTTTTTTTTTGCTTGATGAGTATAACCCGACATTTGTTTCAGTCAGGAGATAAAGAGGCTGAGTCTGTAGGTCTAAGTGTGTAAGAGAGTTTTGTTCTTTGAAGTGTGTGCGCGTTTGTGTGTCTGTGTGTCTTTGCGTGTGTGTGTGTCCAATAATTCAGACTAACTTCGGGGCATGACTGAGGCAATTCGCACCAGTTCATATCACAGCATGAGACCCAGACATGCACACACATACGCACACACCAAAACCCAAACACACACACACACAGAGCCTTTTCCCATGATGCCCTGCAGGGTGCCATCTCTGAACAGAAAATGAGCAGGCGGTCAGAGCGGCGGGGAGCAGACAGGAAGTGCTCTGAGTGGAGAGTCGATACAGTGGCTTTTTGCCTTCAGATCTCACAGTTTAACCCTTTGATGAGATGAGTGCTTGAGACCTGCACTGTTTAAATGTAACATTTTTAAATTAACCTGCAGTTTACTACTCTGTTTTGCCAAATATGTTCATAGGGAGTGTAATAACATTTTGTGGTTTCTGGTTCAGGGAATGTTGCAATATATGGGTGATACTGTGTCTATCTAGCCTGGTCAGTAGGCTTGGGCAGTTTACCAGGGTATAGAAATCCTAAAGGTGTGTTTTTAAATATCATTACAAATACAGGCGCTCCTCTTTCTGCTAAGCTCACTGTATGTAGTGCACAGCACGCACCACCAGAGCTCAGTTTCCAGTCTCAACTACTGGAACAGACAGCTAGGATGGAAGACACTGTGACATCTGTGACACATCTTGGTATCTCTGCACCGTCATTGTAGCTGGGGAAATTAGTTGCAGAGAATAGCACCAAAATTTAGCAATATAAGTTTTAAATACAACAGAGATTTTGAGATGTTAATAACAACATTACATGTTTCTCTGACATTAGCATTTAGCTACATGTAGCTGTCTACTGGCAATATGGGGATGACTGTATAAGCGGCTCACTCCTCCTTTATAAATCACCAAAAAAATCTTCCAAACACAACCAAAAATGATCCAAAAGTTAACATCACCAACCAGGTTTCCATGTTTCCCTGGCATTAGCATGTAGTTACATGTAGCGGTTCACTGGCAGCTGGGGAATGACATGCAGCACTTTCTCCCAGTAAAAAGCACCGATTTAAGCTTTTAAACACATCCTGACGTGTTCTAGCTGGAATATGATCCGAACTCAGGAGAAATTAACATCAGATAACAAGAATACATGTTTTCCTGATATAGCATGTAGCATTGTACAAGAAACTGCAGAATGACTGTATAACAATACTTTCTTCCATTACAGAACACCAATAAAAGCTTATAAACAAAAACCAACATCTTCCTACCGGAATAGGATTGGAAATGGGGAGAAATTTAGCTTGTTAGCTTGGAGCTACATTTAGCAGTTTAGGTTACACATTGCACACACTCACAAAAGTGTGCCTGGAGCAGTGGACCCAAAGAAATACCTATAATGAGCTGACGTCATCTTGCAGCCAAATTAGAAAAAAAAAAGAAAAAAGATAGAAAAAAATGAATATTCAAGCTATGTTTAATGAGTCCATTAATATATATCTGACAGAAAAATAGTAAAGCATGAAACCTCCCCTTTAATACAAAGAAAATCATATTGTGCACCATGTGCCTTTATATACAACTCAAAGCAAACATGCCAAAGGAGATTGCATCCTTTTTGACCTTCAGATTAAATAGCTGAACAGCTGCTCTTTCATACTCAACCCTCACACACAAATACTCCTTGACCATGAACAATAATCTCAGGTTGAAGTTGAAAAGCTTTTCACCTGTATTATTCCTGTTGAATGCAAGCGAGCCGTGAGCTGATGCGAGGCGAGAAGCTCACTCACAGTGTGCTTTCATTTTTTTTCCATTTTCCTACTTAAACCCCGTGATGCTGTGTCATGCATGTTTTATGTGTGACTGTGGTTCTTTGATGCAGGGAGCCAGGCTTGTAAAATTCTGATTACTGCTCTCTTTGTGTGTTTTATGAATGAGCTCGCAACTTGACTGAGGAAACTATATTCAGGAAAAATTCACTAAACAGATTTGTCAAGTTTGGGGGAACATGATCCAACATTAACTTATATTGATCTACTGCCACATCAGCACAATGAAACTCTTCAAAACATTGTATATTCTGTAGCAGTGATGGAAACTCAGTGCTCACATCAGTATTTATATTCAAAGTACCACTGACATAGTAAGCTTATTTTTCAAGAAAGACCTCCGCCAAGACAGCAGCACATAATCAATATTAATATTACTAATCAATATCTTTATATTAACAATGGGTTAATCTCTGCTAACAGATATCTGCATATGAATGGTGTCTGCAGAATCTGTAGGCAACGGAATGAGATTTTGATATTGGTAGCAATTAGGTTTCCTTGTAGTATTGACCAATGGTGTTTAAGCAAGCTTTGGTTGCCTGCAGGTAAACTGTCCAGAAATTCACTGCAGTGCTATTTAAATTAAATGAATAATTTGGCAAAATGATCACTACTTTCAGCCCTAGACTAACCTATCAATCATTTCATTACTACTTTTTTGTGTGGGGTTTGTCTTCTCTTTGTGTGTGTGTGTGTGTGTGTGTGTGTGTGTGTGTGTGTGTGTAATTATGCAGCGTGTGTCCTTGCGTGACAGTGTTTTGCTCCTCTCTTTCAAATGGATGATTCATCACTTTCAGAAGCTGACTGACTGCTGCAGGCTGCAGTCCCCTGATCAATAATGAAATCATTTCGTTAACATCCCACTTTTTAAAGCCATGTTGCTGAATATCTGTGTGTGTGTGTGTGTGTGTGTGTGTGCGTGCGTGTGTGTGCGTGCTCTCAAGAGTACCTTTTTTTTCCCACCACAGGTGATAAAAGTGTGGCTCACGTCAGAAAGGTAAGGTCACAAAAAAGTTTGACAAGAAGAAGAAAGTTTGAGGAAAAACAAGGATCAAATATTGAAGGCCTTGTGAGCTTGTTTTTCAGATGTTTCCTCCAGAGTGTGTGACACCTCCTTGCTTTCTGATCCTTAGTCCAACCTCCAAAAACCAACAGCGAGAAACTATAGGGGAAAAACGGTCTAAAGTTCAGCTAGTGTCCTCTAGAGGCTGCATGGTTCATTACAGCCACAGTAAGAAAGTGTTGGACAGAACAGACAACAGAGTGATGATGTAGCTTTTCTTTGAGCCTCAGCAGCAGCAGGAGTGATGCCAGGATCGAAAACTCACTAATGGTATGCCACTCTTGGTTCAGTGGCATAGGATGATCGGTACTTCCAGTTGGCGAGCTGTTACCAGCGCACCCCTCATTTTTTCCACTGAAAATGATGCAGGAGCTAATTGTGCAGGTCTCTGAGTTACCAGAATAAAGTTCTCCAGCGGTAAACAACCTTTAAGAAGCAAAGTAAAGTCCATGGGACATGCAGTGCGTATTTAATTGAAAAGTATTTATATAGAAGTACTGGTATCTACCATTAAGAATCCGTCTACACTTCTGTATCAAAGACATGGTCAAACCATACATCCTTGCCTGACAACTACACACGGCTACGAGGCAGGTTTGCATTAACCCTCAAACTGTGCAAATTGAAATTGCGGATAAAGATGCAAGTAAGACGGCAATAATGAACATGAAGATATTTTAAAAAAGGAAACGAGAATAAATACACGAAACATGATGAAAACAAACAAACAAACAGTTAAACAAACAGCTTTAACTGCTTGGTTTGGTGTTATTAATTCTTTCTGCTCATGCCTATGGGCATACACTTTTTATTCATTTTGAAGTTTGTCCTGTTGGTGGCACTGGTGCAAAGGTGATGGGATCATTCAAATCAGAAGAGTTCATCCTCTGGGAATCAAGAAGATTGTCATTTTATTTGCTGACTGTCAGAGATTCATTGTTTTCACATCATCCCTTTTTCAACATTTCAACTTCAACCAAACAGATAAATGAAACTTTCTCATTGTCCTCTCACTCAGGCTTGGACCTCACTAATCATCATTTGCAGCATTATCTTACTGAATGTTCTTTTTCATCTGAATCGCAATGACTTACAACCTCAAAATTAGCCTTATGTCCTGGAACAGCGACATTACAACGGCAAAAACATTCACATCACACTCTAGTCATCAAGCCGGCTGTTGGATGATTCATTCACTTCATTATTCATGACCAATCCATTTGTATTTGTCAGCGGAGATTCTCTCCCAACTGAGCCACAGGAGAGCACTGCTGTTTCCTCCTGTCTCCCTGTGGTGTTGGATTTGATTGAGAGAATTTTGAGCCGTTTGGGGATAAAACAGCAGTCAATCGATTGATTCGGTGGCTGCAGGACTTTTTTGCAGGTGAATACAGTTAAAGTGGCCATGGACAGAGAAACAGTGTGTGTGTGAGTATTTAGAGGTAACATTTCCAAGGACACTATTTCTATTTGTTTCTAAAAGACATCATTTTCTATATTGTGTACGGGATGAACAAATGTTTTCTTCTTTTTTACCCTGCAAGTTTTAAAATTCATGACAATCAGTGAGTTCAGTCTGCTCACATCTCCATGAACAAAGTGGGAACATTAGCTTCATCTGCAGTCGTCTGTTCCCTGAGACTCTTGGCTCTCCGTGTTCCCTCCAAATTGTTAATTTTGTTTGCCTTCCTCCTGTCTGTCACAATCTCTCTCTCTTTTTTTGTCCAGTTTCTCTTAGAAAAACTGTTTTTGTTTTTATTAAACCCTGCAGGCGTTCATTGTACCACCCACTCTCTATATATGTTTTGTTTTTCTTCTCTGTAAGTTTTAGTTTCACATCTTATCTTCATTTCATTTTGTGTTCATAAAGTCAGTGCGAAGCCCTAAACTTTTTTTATCAGGGACGCCATGCAGCTGCTCCCACTGAGTCACTTTTACTGTGATTATTTATAATTATGATGTGTTTAGATGTTGCTTTGAATATTTACCTTAGCTTTCCTCATGTCCACGTTTTGTATTTATATCCTTATGCTATGTACTTTTTTTTTGTATATTTTTGTCTCTGTGAGTTTTTAAAGGTCTCATATTATGCCAATTTTCAGGTTCAAACATGTACTTTGGATTTCTACTAGAACATGTTTTACATGCTTTAATGAAAAAAAAACAAAACATAATTTTTCTCATATTGACTGCCTGGATATACCTGCATTCAAAGTCTGTCTGAAATGCTCAGTTTTAGTGCCTGTTTCTTTAAGCTCCCTTCCAAAAAAGCCCAATCTGCTCTGATTGGTCAGTGTTTCTGGGCCTTCCACATGTGCACTCTCTGCATCTCTGCACCATCTCTGCAGCCGGAGAATGACACTAAGCAGCAGTTTCTAGTCTTACATAGTATAGCTGTGACATCATAACTGACGGCTCATTTAAAGATTTCTGTTTTCATTTCACTGTGGACTGAGCATTGTGATCATTTCACAGTAGTTGTAGAGTACCTTTCTAAAAAAAAGAGACAAGGAAATTAATTTTTTTGTACTGCCTTCACAAAGCTTTGAAATCTGAGCAAAATGGTTTGCTTTCTTTTGAAAACATGGAGGAAAAGGTAATTAGCAACTTGGCAAGAACTTTTTTTTTCAGTCAATTTGCTGAGTTTTCAGAAGGTTAAAGCATTTAGCCAGCAACAAAATGAATAAAAATGTAAATTTAATAACATTAATTGTGGACTCTTTTTTCTAGGACGGAGCAGAAAATGATTTTGTCAGAGGAAAGTTTCTCTGTTGGAGGTCACAGGTTCATAATGAGCCATGAAAGCACTTAGAATTCATTTTCATGGGGCGTTAGTGACAGCCACCGTGGTAATGAATTGTGATTGGTCCTGCAGATGAGCTTAGGCTGACTTGTGAAAGTCAAGACTGTAAGTGAGTGTTTGAATAAAGGGACTGACAGGGAGAGAGACCGTCGCGGTACACACAGGAAATTGACATGTCAGTGTCACTGTGGAGCAACCAAACATCTGAACATTCTTTAAAGAGCCAGACCTCTCTTCAGTCATTTAAAAAGACTTCAATCTTGACTAAGTTTTTTAGTTCTGCAGGTCAGGCAGGACTCCTAGAGGAGGAAATGTGGGTCAGTCAGGAAGTAATTTCTTTCATTTCTTTCCTTATATTCATATTTGTGTTTTGCTATGGCTATTGTATGATGCATGATTTTATTAGATGGCTTTTATTGCTGTGCTTGGTTTTCTCTGCATGCTTTTAGTTTTAAATATGTCTGTTTTAATGCATGTTTACTTCCTGCTGCTGGATGTTTGACCTGGGGCATGTTCAGTCTCAAAAGAGTCTGCACCGTTTTGCTACAGTTTCCAGGTTGAGCGTCATGTTTCCACATAATGGTGTGCAACAGGGTTTGATGTGCGATTGATGTTATTGTATGCCGACGGACGGCACCAGGCGCGTCCGAAATGATACGTGCGTGTACTTTAGAACACGGCTGGATGGAACCGGTCGCATGCGCACGAAACATGGAAGGATGGTGTCATGTTGAAACACTGCTGGTGACAATGTGCTATATGGAGCACGTGTGCATTTATAGGAGTTGCGGAGGGGTAGTGGATGCATCCAGGCACATCATCTGGTTTCACTACTGCAACTTCATTCATGGAAGCCTCTGACCAGACCCCTGCAGCTAGTCCACAACGTTGCTGCCCATCCTACACCATTCCCACTCTCTGTTTTCTTATTGCAGCTCACATCAAGTTTAAAATTCTAGTGCTAGCACACAGGGCAACAAAGAGCACTGCCTCTCCTCCCCCCAATCTAAACCTTACACTCTGGTGGCACCCTGCTGACATGGGGGTTAAGGCACTGACCGTGAACAGAAACATCCCCAGTTCAATCGAGCCAGGGACATTTGTTGCATGCTTATGTCCTCTCTCTACTCTTATGCTTGGTAATGACGGCAGAAAATTCCTTAAAATAACTACACTCAGGCACAACCATTGTTCTCATTTGCCTCTGGACAGTTGGCTGCCCCTCCTCTCAGAGGACCCTGTTTTGGCTGAAGCTTTGGTTGAAGCTCTACTGTGTTTGTGGCCCCACCATGGTGGTATGAACTCCCCAATGAGACACTGCCATTTCCTACCGCAGGCTGAAAATCCACCTTTTCAGACTGCACTTCAACACTGCATGCTAGCAATTACCAACATCTCATTTCTTTGAACAAAAAAAGAAAGAAAAGGAGAAAGCTTCAAGCAGTTTATGTGGGAGGGCACATATCAGGTCATGGCATCTACCTTTTGTTCCTGTTGAGTTTGATTGCACTTCTAGATACTTTGAACAAAAGCATCTCACAAATGGATGTAATGCAAACCAAACTCAGCCCAATATCCCTCAGGATTTCATCCATATTGTACGACTCCATATCCAGTCATGTAAATGTGTAGACATCCAGGTGGTAAATGTTGGCAAACATTTAGATATGCAGGGCCATATTGTTAATCCATGTGCCATATCAATCTAATGTCAATCCCTCGCTCCCCAAAATTTATCTGTAAAAACCCTGGCTATGCTCTCACCTTTTGTTATTTGAGGTGGCCTCTCTCTTACAGTCAAATCACAGTATCTTGCAATGACCACCGAAAGTCATACATCATTCGAATCCACACTTTAAAGTGCAAGACTAAAGTTGCAAACTGTCTGCTTGTGTGTGTCTTTTCTTCTGTATCAGTCTGTGTTCCCTCTTAAAATGTGGAGGTTTTTAGCATCCATGAATGCAGCGTTGGCAGAGCTCTTAATGAGTTTTTTAAATTTTTTTATTGTTTTGTTGTTTTTTTACTTAGCAGCAGTTTGTGGAGTTTGAATAGTTGGATGGATATCTGATCAGTTGATCGGATCGATTGATTAGAGAAGCTGCTGTTGCAGAAGTAAGTGGAAACAAACTTTTAGACCCAGAAAAATGAACAGCTAAAGCAATACTTTGTATCATAACAATGTGGATAGTATGTGTAGAAAAACTTCCCTGGCTGGCTGTTGCTCAAATCACAGGCTGTACTTATACCAACCATTCTGCAACTACGGCTAGAGCTTAACAGAGCTGAATCAAGACACTTAACCCCCCTTTCACACTCAGACCGATATCTGACCAAACTAGGCAGTACTGATCAAATATAAATCAAGATTATGTGACTGCACTGTCTATTTCTCTCCTAATGTGTATTCAGAAACAAATTTAAGTTCCATGTCCAGCTGTAAGAGCAAGAGTTTGTAAACAGGAAGTGGGCAACATACTGCTTCCTGCACAGTGAAAATGGAGGCAGAAAAAAACGATCAAATGGTACAACTAAGCAGCACTAATGGAATATATGTCAAGATTCTGTTACGCCCCAAATGTTTTTAGAAACTGTTTAACTGTTATTCAAGATCCATACAGCTGCCATTGCTCCACATGGATCAGTCCACATTTTGTCACCCACCAGCAGGTGCATTTAATGATCCGACCACATTATTTCACATACCAAACAAGTTAGCAAACAGTGAACAGGTTGCATGTCTAACAATGAAAACAGGGATAACTTTAAGGCGGTGTACATTTCCTGCATACTTTACCTTTTACTTTTTAACCTTCATCTAGTTTTATATTCTTCCCTTATTTTTTTCATTTTTCCCAGCTTTCTTCTACAAGTTTATGCTGATCGATTTCTGGATCAAAGCACGGCACAGGCGCTTTGGAGCATGCACAGAACACCTTGGTCTTCAGGTCCAGTTGAGGTGTACACATGAAAGAGGAAATCTTCCCCCAACCGCATTATCAAGGTGTATTAGTCAAATCAGTTTATTACAATTTCAGTTGGAGTAACATGTTTTTAACAAGGATTTTACAGGTCAAGTTTTAGTCAAAAAAGTATTTCACTCAGTATGTTAACATAATGTTAGAAAAGGTCAACTTTTTGTGTCTAAGTTTCAGTTTCACTATCCCTGGTGTGCTGCTGCTCTGTTTGTGCCCAGAGTATGTATGCAGTGACTGGTCGGCTATGTAAAATCCAACAGCATTCCTAATGAACTCACCAACTCCAAAAATAGAAAATAAATGGCATCATAGTGGGCCGCCATGAATAAATGAATGTGTGGGAAACCCTGCACATGAACATTTCAAAATTCTCTCCTGCGTACTTATTGCTAATCTGCCATTAGTTGAACTATAGTATAATAGTAGCACGCTTGCCTAAGGTTGCTGCCCCTTTGGTAGGTGAATGTGTAGCACATCTAACTTTCATGCAACAGACTTCATGAATACACAGCAACTGTATTTGTAGAGCATGTCATTACATTCCAGACGACACAGGTTCAAAGTGGTAAACTGCAGCTGAGGTAGAGACTTTAGCTCCATTGATAGTTGTTTTTGGTGTTTTCAGTATCACCAAAATGTGCTGCTTTTGTTTTCTTTTGACATCTATGTGCTTAACTCAATGTAACACTTAGACACACACACACACACACACACACACACACACACACAGAGTTTATGTCCCATTATTTTGCTGTTATAATTGTGTTGCCGTTGTGTTGCGTTTTCAATTTAAAACAAAAACAAAAACAGGCGAGCTGGATGAATAATTCATTTACCATCCGTGTGTGTGTGTGCGTGTGGAGCGCGCGTGAGTGTTAATCCCTTCAGTTTTGCTGCTGATTTCCTTCGTCAAGCGTGAGAGAGTAATTAATCAGATCTGAAATGAGATTCTGGAATTAAAACCATCGAGTGTGTGTGTGTGTGTGTGTGTGTGTGTGTGTGTGTTGCCAGTTTAGCCCTAATGAATTCTGACAGGCAAATTATATCAGCTTCCTCCTCATCATCATTTCTCTGCTGCATCTCCTCTCCGTCCTTTCTCCCAGCTCTCTTCTCTTTTCTCTTTCCTTCCTTCTTTTCTGCTACTATCTCCGTCCTCCTCTCTTATCAGTTTTATTTTTATGACCAAAAAAAGGCAGAATTAAGGTTTTAAGCCTGAAACATACACATGATCTGGTCATATTTGCTGCTGAAGTCAAGTTTGATGTCTATTTGATGAAGGCAGTAGCATAAATTTACTTAGCTATCACTAGTTTTTCATCTAGACTGAAATATTTCCTTCTGTTTCCGTGAAGTGCAGTCAGACTATAATTACATATAATATGACAGGAAGAGACTGTATTTATTACATGGCAGATATGTTGGACCCCTGACCTCATCGCAGATCTCCTCACGTTGTTGTGAAACATATAGAGCTCGTCAGACTTGCAGTTTACAGTTGGAAGTATTTCCAGCCACAAACTGTCTGTACTTGTTATCAGCTCGGAGATGATAATACACACAAACACACACATTGCAATGCCTCCCGTTAGATCAGCGTATTGAGCTGTGAAATGACTTCTTATTGGAGGACAATCGTTTATCCGTCATGCCAACATGTAAAAGCAGCGTCTTCATCACAACTGAAAACAAATAAAGATGAAATAAGCAAAGTTCTTCTCCACTGTGCTGTCCACTGTGTCTCTACTTTGGATATCTTGGTTTCTCCTAGGCACACCTGAACACACCACATAAAAATACTGAAACATGTTTTTGTCGCACTAGGAGGGTTTCCATTAACCCTCAAATTGAGCAAAATTGAAATTGCAAATATAAGATACACCTAATGGAAACACGTCAGTTTGAAAAAAATCCCCAAAAAAACCCCTCGTATACAGGGATTGGTCCTGGACAAGCTAAAGCAGCACCCATTATCAGAGTAAACAAATCCAATCACCACAAAAAGTGTTGTTACTGTTCATTTCTGAAAACCATGGATACATTACATTTGTGGGTTATTATGTAGGGACATTCAAGATTCAAGTTTGTCATCTTTATGCTTCATATAAAAATGAAATTGTGCTTAACACATCCACCATGTACTAATTCAGTGCTAGTGCCGTAAAAACTGTTAAATAATAAGCTGATAAATAAGAGCACGAATGAATAAGCTAAATTTATGCCAACATTGAATAAAATAAATATTTTTAATTCCAAAGGGTTTAAAAATCAATAATCATCTAAAAGAACAGTCTCTGGTTTACATTCTTTGTTCAACCTCTATGTTTCAAATGTTGGTTTTGCACAAAAAACACTTGGTTATGGGTAGTAAAAGGTTACGTTTTTGCTTAGAAATATAAATTTGTTTGGGACATAATCCCAGCTGGAAAAGCAGGGATATCTTGTTTAAATTCGACATGTCGCTTCAAAACACCCACATTAGGTGTTGAAAAGCTGCTGGTGAAAAGCTGATGGAAATGCTGCAATGATTTGCTAAAACACAACCGCCTTTGTTGTGTGTTAGTCTCAAACAGTGGTCTGCAGCTTGGCAGATGGTGACGCAATCCCCTCCACCTCACAATTATAAGATCTGTGTATATACCAAATGAGAACTTCAGAAACTGAAGTTTAAAAGAGTAAGTTCTGTCAGCTGGACCCCAGTGCAGACAGACACAGAAACAAAAGGTTTAGTTGCAACAACAAGTTATTTATTGATTGAGTCTCTGAGTTTCTAGAGGGGGACAGGGGCTTGGCTGGGTTCTGGAGCTGGGTTTTGGGGGGATGAGAAGTCCAGAGTCTTCAGGGCTGGGTTTTTCTCTGTTGCAGGGTTTCCTTGTGAGTGGATGGATTTCCAGGACTGTGTTCGGGTGAGTAGGAATGGGGCTGAGAATCCAAGTAAGTGGTTCTAGGGTTTCTTGGGATTTTTGCAGGTTTCCAGAAAGACAGAGTAGAGAAAGAGCCAGGGACAGAGCATATTTGAGCTGGTGACAGGATTCTAGGGATCACTGGTGTGTAATGGATGATCTGAGAGAGAGGGGAGAGAGTGGAGGAATGAGCCGCTCCTTTTATCCTGCAGCAGTGGAGGTGATTACCTGATCAGCAGCAGGTGAGTGATGAACTGCAGGTGTGTGGATAATCAACCTGCCAAACTCCATGACTCCGCCCAGCTCCACACACACACACACACACACACACACACACACACACACACACATACACACATAGACGGGAGGAGTAGACATGAGGCAGAGGGAAAAACTGTTTACTGAACATATATGTGACGGATAAATTACAGCGCACTTTTGACTAAAAGAGATACAACCACAAACAGCGCAATATTTACATAGATTTATTAATCAGAGTATTCTGTTCAATCAAAATCATCAGGATGAGGCGCACAGAAACAGTTTTACTTTCTCTTTTAATTTGTACCTTCAGCCAGTTTTCTTGTACCTTCAGCCAGGTTTCTACAGTGGGGGGAAATTTAGGAATTAGGGTCGAATTCTTTAATTTAGAACCACGAAGGTCATGCAGGCTTAATTACATCTGTCCATCTGTACCTCCATCCTGTTTCAGTACTACGGACAGCGCCGCACCAACACTCAATAATACTGTCAATAATCTATACAGATGCAGCAGAGAATAACAATAAAAATGTATTCCTACTTTCATGCTTATTTGTCCAAAACAGCCATTAAAACATCCACAGAGCCGTCGGCCTTCTTTCCCCTGCTAGTTTCTTCACTCCCCAAGTCTCTCACAGTTCTATGTCCTCTTGCAATCACCTGGGTCCGACTGGTTGGCTAGTTTGAGGAAATTCAACAAACTTCATTGTCTTTTTGCCAATTTTAGGCAATTTTAGGATCCGACTCAAATTAAGCCCCGGTGATGACAAAAGCCACGTTCTGCGTCCAAACAGAATGCAGCAGGACAGTGTCACACGAGAACGCAGTTGGACAGAGCTGGTGGCATTGTTATTGTTTTTGTTATTGTTATTATTACTCAAGAATGCAGCCAGATGTAATCAGTCACATGTGCATGAAGCGTTTAAAGACAGCATCAGGTAGTAATGGTGTAAGTAACCACGCAAAATAAAGAATTGCAAGTGTGCTTTTGCTTAATCCTAACCATTGTGACAGTCCGCCATTTGTTGACATCATGGTAAAGGCATCCCGGAGTGTAAGGATAACTTAAATGTCATTAGTAGACGCAGGTCGTGACAGAGCGGCACCATGTGACAAGTTTGGGGTAAGAATGCATTGCAATGACAAGTGATATTGAAATCATCAGTTATTGTAGTAGGGATATCAGAGATGCCACAAAAAAGAAAGAAGTGAGAGTTTTGGTATTAACACACAATCAATTACTTTAACTGGGCTTCATTTTATCAATATACCTCAGGCAAAACAGCCCATCAACACAGCCCGGTGCGGTGTTCAAATGCAGGGTGAATGTAAGGTAATTTTGTCCAGTGAAGTAATAAATCACAATGTCTGACAGCAAACAGGCCCAAAATACATAACTGCATCACCCTCCATGCTACTTTCTCAAAAACGACAGTAGATTTTGCTCATGTTAAGACAATACAATAGGATACAACAGAAACTGTCCCGTGCACACATAGACTCTAATTAGCAATGGGCTTCCTTATGCAGTGCAATTAAAATAAAATAGAGCTTTTCCAAACAGTGCGACAGTGAACCATGTTGTGTCGATTCACAATCCAAGAATAGTCTGTTTTAATTTCCGTGTGGAAACTGGGCTAATTGGCTGTCAGTTAGCAAACAGAGAGCTGTCAGATCCACTCCCTGCTCATTTTGGAGAGATTAGCAAACAGCATGTACGTATTGCAGCACGGGAGGAAACAACGCACACACACACAGCTGACACTCTAATCCAGAATGATTCAGCGAAATGGCGAGGAAAATTTGATTTTAAAATTATTATTATAAGAAACTGGGATATTTGGAGAGAGTTATTTGCTTACCTGCCAGTTACATTTGTCAGAGCAGAGAGATTTAAAGGGTTATTTCTCAGGTTTTTAAGAATGGCAATACTAATGGAAATTACAATAAGTCACCAGTTTACGGAGCTCCAATAGATTTCTATAAGACTTTTTTTTTCAAAAATGTTTTTTTTTTTCTCCACTGTGATGTTTGACCAAAGCTATAGCGACATCACCCACTGATTTGTAGACTTTGGTTTTGTAGCCTTGAATTTTACATTTTTGCTGTCACCATATTGGATTTCTTTGGAGCAAGAGGTTGGAGCTGCGACCACTATTGGCAGACAACCTGTCACTGAAAGAAGCCCACCCTTAATTATTGAGTTATTAAATTAGCTATAGCAACCAAAATAAGTTTTTGTTCCAGGCTGTAAACATTTTATTACTGCTCTAAAGTTGGGTGCTTGCAAGACAAAATTACAGATAAAAAGAGAGATTACAGCAACGCAAGAAAGACAGAAACAATAACAAACACAATAGAAAAGGGCGAATCAGTAGAACCATCTTACCAGCTAATCAGGGTTTAATTTGGTGTGTGTGTGTGTGTGTGTGCGTGCGTGTGAGGAAATCCAGAGAGTATATGCATTATACCCAAGTACTTATGGTTTGTCAGGCAAAATAAACGGAAATGAAATAAAATATTAATATCTCAGAAACAAACAACTTGCAGTATTACTTGTGGCAGGAAAATCAAAAAATCAAGAGAAAATAAAGAAAGAGAGAAAAATAAATAAATAAACTAGAGTGGTGATGATGAGGGAGAAGGAGGAAAGATGGGTAAGGACAAATAAAAGTAATCTCTACAGCTATAGTGGTAAAATAACAAACAAAGAAAAACTGATAATGATTATATAAGATATGGAAACAAACTTCATGACAAGGACAATAAATTGCTTTTGAGGATTAGGGTTAGGGGAGTGCAACCCACCCCAGCTCTCAGCAGCCGGTCCAGAATTAGACTGAGTCACTCTTGCAGTCAGCCTCAAGTGGCCATTAGAGGAACTGTAGTTTTTTTGCACCTTTGTGTTGAGTTGATTTTTCAGCCCTGGTGGTTGCCACTTGTGTCTGGTGCATTTTACACACTTTTCATTCTTCATTTTTCTGATAATTTTGGCTGCGTTCCTGCATATGGCTTAAAGGCATGTCTTGACAAGATTGTCTATTTTTGTTTAATCTTGGAATTTGCAGCTCAGCTCCCGCAATAAGTCGAAAATATTATGTGGAAACATAATTGTTGCATTCATACTGATAAGTGCAAAGAAATGCTCCACTGAAACCCATTTAAACTGACTTTGCAATCCCACAGCCATCAAAACACAAAAAACATGCACTGTATTTTTTCTGGTTGTCATTCTGAGCTTTTGTCTTGGAAATTGTAATTGTTTACTATTTTTAATCTGATTATGTTATTTATACCATATTTGGCATGTGCAAAAAATGCATGCTATTTCCACTAGCACTATCACAATCAATGTTGCTGCAAAGCATTGTCACATCTCAAGCTGTGATTATCAAAAACAAAAAAAAAACAAAAAAAAACCTTTAAATGTCAGGTTTTTGTCATGATGCAACTATATTTTTAGATGAAAAATAAAATAAAAAAAACACAAAAAATAATTATTTTCAGTAAACTACATACTATAGATTTATTTTGATTATCACAGCCTTGGATAGGTCAATGATTGGCAGCAACATTGATTTTTATACATCATTATTTTGTGTGCAGTGTTAAATACTCACACTCATACCGCTCTGCACGCAAAATGCACTTTTCAAAATCAGGCTACAAAAAAATCTACTTTCATTGAATTTGTTTTTAACCAACACCTGTCGAGGGACCACTGTAGTATGTTTATTTAGGGCATTTTTTAATGTGCTTTATAATGATGTTTTTGGCTGTTTTTCCAACATGACTACTATGACATGACTCGACATGCTATTCTGTTTTGTTTTAATCCCTTTTTTAAACATATCTTATTGTGACATTTTTTGCCATACTATACTATGTTGATTTCGCCATTTTTTCGACATGCTTTAAAATGATGTTTTTTTTCAACATGCTAAACTATGAAAAGACTCAATATGCTATTTTATGTTGTTTTCAGACTTTTTTTTGTCATACTTTGACATATTTCGCACTACTATGCTAATACATTTTTGGCCATTTTTTCAATGTGCTTTATAATAATGTTTTTGGCTTTTTTATCAACATACTAAACTATGACATGACTCGAAATGCTATTCTATGTTCTTTTCATCCCTTTTTTTGACATATGTATTTTGATAATTTTCAACATACTATACTATGTTGATTGTGGCTATTTTTTTGACATGCCTTATAATGATGTTTTTGTTTCTTTTTTCAACATACTATACTATGACATGACTTGACATGCTATTCTTTGTGTTTTTCAGATATCCTTTTGACACGTCATATTTTGAAATTTTTCATCATACTATACTATGTCCATTTCAGCTTTTTTTTATGTGCTTTAAAATGATGTTGCTGGCTGTTTTTTTCAACATGCTATGCTATGAAAAGACTCGACATGCTATTCTATGTTGTTTTTCAGCCCATTCATGTCCTGTTTTGACATTTTCGACATACTATACTATGTTGATTTCGGCTATTCTTTCAACGTTACTTATAATGATGTTTTTGGCTGTTTTTTCAACATGCTATACTATGACATGACTGGAATTGCTATTCTTTGACATGCCATATTTTGATATTTTTTGCCATACTATAGTATGTTCATTTTGGCAGTTTTTTTTAACTTCTTTTATAATGACGTTTTGGCCTTTTTATCACCATCTATGCTATGAAATGATTATTTTCAGACCTTTTTTTGACAAGTCAATTTTTTGACAATTTTTGACATACTATAGTATGTTGATTTCAGCCGTTGTTTTTTAAAGTGCTTTGAAATGGTGCTTTTGGCTGTTTTTTCAACATGTTATGGCTATGACATGACAAAATATGCTCTTCTAGGTTTTTTTCAGCCCTTTTTTTGACACGTCATATTTCAACATGTTTCGCCATACTATAATTTGTCGATTTCAGTTGTTTTTTCAACATGCTGTTTAATGGTGTTTTTGACTGTTTTTTCAACATGCTATACTATGATATGAAATGACATGCTATTCTATATTGTTTTCATCCCCTTTTTTGATATATCTTAGTTTGACATTTTTCGCCATACTATGTCAATTGCGGCAATTTTTTCAACGTATCCTATAATGATGTTTTGGGCGTTTTTTTTACCATCAATACTGTGACATGATTATGACACAGTAGTAGTACTATGACAGGGTTCAAAATGCTATTCTATGTTGTTTTCAGTCCTTTTTTTGCATGTGATACTTTGACATTTTTTGCAATACTATACTATGTCAATTTCAGTCGTTTTTTCTGCGTACTTTAAATTATGTTTTTGGCTGTTTTTCCAACATGTTCTACTATGACAAGACTCAACATCCTATTCTATTTGTCTTTCAGCCCTTTTTTTGACATGTCATATTTTGACATTTTCGCCATACTATACTATGTTGATTTCTGACATTTTTTAGACATGTTTTAAAATGATTTTCTTGACTGTTTTTTCAACATGCTATACCATGACACAACTCAAAATGCTATTATATGTTGTTTTTATCCCTTTTCCTGACATGTCATGTTTTGACATTTTTCAACATACTATACTATGTCGATTTATGCCATTTTTACCAAGAGCCTTATAATGATGTTTCTGGCTGTCTTTTTACATGCTACACTATGACATGACTGGAATTGCTATTCTATGTTGTTTTTAGCCCGTCTTTTGACATGTCATATTTTACATTTTTCACCATACTATACTATATCGATTTCGGCCATTTTTTTGACATGGGGTTTCATGATGTTTTTGGCAGATTTTTCATCATGCAATACTGTGACAGGACTTCACATGCTATTCTGTGTGTTTTTGAGCTCTTTTTTTGACATGTCATGCTTTGACACTTTTCGCCACACTATACTATGTTGAGTTCGGCCTTTTTTTATAAGTGCTTTATGATGATGTTTTTAACTGTTTTTTCAACATGCTATACTATGAAATGACTCAAAATGTTATTCTTAGTTGTTTTCATCCCTTTTTTTGACATGTCATATTTTAACTTTTTTCGCCATACTATACTATGTCAATTTCGGCTATTTTTTCGACATGCTGTTTAATGATGACATGACCCAACATGCTTTTCTATGTTGTATGTCAAAACAAGGGCTTGAAACAACATAAAACAGCATTTTTTGAGTTATGTTATTTTATAGCATCTTGAAGAAACAGCCAAAAACATCATTGTAAAGCACATCCAAAAAATGTTGGAAAACGAGATTGTATAGTATGGCGAAAAATGCCATTGGTGGAGATTTTCTCGCTACCTGCTGCATTCAGTCCAAACCCAACACAACTTCTCCTGATGTTAAAAAATAACATACATAGCAAAAAAGCAGCAAAGATTTGAGGCGATACTGGCTGCTGAATGTGCATGTGCTGTATATATATATATATATACAGCACATGCACACACACATATATATATATATATATATATATATATATATATATATATATATATATATATATATACACACACACACATAGTATATACAGTATATGGTATTGTATATCATATAGATATATAATTATACTGTGTGGTTGTCCTTACCATATCACACGCACACATATAAAAACCCATGATCCATAAATAATAATGAAAGCGTGTTTGATTTTGTATCAAAACTTTATTTATCAAACAAAAAGAATGCACCATTGAAATAACATTTCTATAAAAAAGGACCATGGGACTGTTCTACAGTGCATTACAAAACCAGCAATTGTATACAACATTGTGGATAGAAACTCCGCTTTACTTCATCTGAGATACATCATCATCCTCATACCTTCATCATCATCATCATCATCATCATCATCATCTTTTCTCCTTCTTACTAAAATGAACAAAATGTACACTCTTAAATATTGCAGTCACTAAGCTAATTTGGTTATAATGACTCTAGGATTGGACATTTTTTTTAAAGGGCGAAGTCAAACTGTATTTACTCAGAGATGTCCGTCTGTCAGCTCCACTGTCGAACAATGATGTTCTGGAAATGAAGCAATTGTCTGTGTGAGAGGAGATAAGGGCCGTTTTAATTTGGCCCCTTTCACCCCGATGAGATGAGGTCCAAATCATTTTTGACTTTTTTTTTCTACCCCCATTATTTTCTTTTTCTCTTTTGTAAGCTGCCGGCCTGAAACTGTCTGTGCTCGAGCTGACAGAGTCGATTTCACACCAGCATCAGGCCACTTTCAAAGTCAGCACATCCCTGACCAACTTCACTTGGTCTTTTTTGACCGTGTAATTTGTCCCTTTTTGATCCTCAATGGTTCCCACACAGGAGTGAAGCTCTCAAAGAAAGAAGTTAATGAAGTCAAGTTTCCCTTTGAAATGCAGGAGCCGAGCCTCCCCAGTTTCCACCTTATCTGGTCTGGTTGGTGTTTCTGAGTTTCACACAGTCACCACAGGACGAGCTCACGAGGACAAGAGCCTTTACAGATAGAGGATGAAGTGTTTTTGAAGAACTGTCCTGCCATGTCTCTGCATGTTTTAGTCCATCAACTACAAATCAAGTTTTATTAACTTGTTAAACTAAAAGTTGGCTGTGGTGAAAATCTATTTTAAAGAAGAGTCTACAAAAATGAACAGACCCTAGGGTCGGTATATACAGGTTATAGTTACAAAGGATAACTGCATAGATGCCATCAATCTAAATGTTTTAAATCTAAATAAACAAGCAATGGTGACTGTGTGTCCTCAGACTGACCGACCATTTCCATGTTTCATCAACAAAATGTAATGAAATAATCTTTCTACAATATTTTTTCCAAACAATACTGCAACCATTTAAGGCAACAAACAAAATGAAAAAAAAAAAAAACTCTGAACGGCGCTTCAGTCCTCTTTTTCATTTTGTTCTTGCTAAACTAAATTTACATTTGAAGAAATATCACATGGTTATAAATAATAGTTTTTAAAGAGCACTCAAAATAAAGGAATAATAATAATAATAATAATAATAATAATATATTAAATTTGATTATAAAAAGTTACTACTACTCTAGTGGAACTGTACACTGTAAAAAAGCAGCGTTCTGTAATGTAGTTCTGCTGCAGCGACGCTTTTCTCCACAGTAAAATACACATGTAGAGCCAACAAGAAAAAAAAACAAACTCTAACACGTGGCTGTTAGAGGCCGGGGTCAGACTGTGGAAATGAAGCCTTTGTATCGAGACGGAGACGAGAAGTTTGGTTTAAGATTCACTGTGGAAAGTTTAATGGAAAAAATACAACTCTGCTGAAAATGAAAAATAAAACAAAAGTTTCTTCTAGTTCCCTTTTAGTTCCCTGTATTAAAATAACTTTTACTTAATGTTTTGCAACAAAAAAGTGGATATATTGTATTTTACTTGCACAGAATACTGGACTTTATTTTTTAGGGTGATTGTGTCCGTTTGGGAGGATGCTCATTCTGTCTCTGTTTTGGTATCAGTTAAAGAAGCATATCAGTATTTTGGATGTTTTAACTTCAAAACACATACTTGCATTTCACATTTTCTAAATCATACTACTTTTTTTGTTTTAAAATAATTTCAATCCCCCCCAGCAGCCACTGATTTCAGTCATTTCTATCAAAATAAACTGAGCTCATCCATTAGTCAACATATAAGCATTTTTTTAATTAGTGTTGTTTTGGTTGTGTCGTGATGAAGTAACAAGTTCCAACTCATTTTTATCGCACAACAATAAAACAGCCACATAGGACTGCAAGTAAATGTAATTTCATTATTGATTCATCTGTCCATTATAGTATCAATGATTTTTTAATCAATGAAATGTCAGGAAAAAAAAATCACAATTTCTTAAAGCCCAAAATGGTGTCTTTCAAGGAGAATTAAGTTATTAAGAAGAAATTGAATACAATACTCCTTACTATGTTTTATTAGTGTAAAATCATGTGAAAATAAGAATTGTTGTGTTTCTGTCACCCTAGAGATTGCAGTGGGTCCTATTCAAGTCAGCTTTGTTATTTCTACAGTAGTCCAGAACAGACAAATCAAACACCGGCTCTAGCATTGGCAATTTCACGTCAGTCACTATAGTTCTCCCTCATGCTCGGCACAGGGAAAACATTTTAGTTGGATGCAATCTGCGACCTCACCACTTGGTGTCACTAAATCCTACACACTGGACCTTTAAGTTGTTGCTTCTTTTGGCCAGCAGTTTAAACCCCACAGACACACATAAAGACAAGAAATGTGTATCATTCATCATCACAGTAGTTAATAATACATTTTCTGTTGATCAGTTAATTGACTCATCTCTACAGCGAAATCTTTAAAAGTTGATGTCTGGTGAAGTCTCTAAAAGTTATTTTTCACATTAGAAATTAGTGAAAACTAGTGGCTGCATGGAAGGAAAAACTGAAACTCTTTGGTATGACTTTGAAAATAGTTTGCAGTAACATGAGTTATAAGTCAAATTTGATGAAAAGACTAAAATGTCCAAAAAGACGAGTTTAAATGAGTCTGACATGCAGTGATAAAAAGAAGCTGCAGGACTGTCCGTCTGCTGTGGGCTGGTCTTTGTTGCCTGGAGATTGAGTTGTGTTCAGTGTTTAAATAGAAATGCAGAGGACGAAGATGAATGTTACTTCCCTGCCACTGACTGGTATAGAAATATCCTCATCAAAAATGATGTAAAAGTGTTCCCTGTAAGATCTGCTGCGAAATCTAATCAGTGGCATAGACACAACCTCCTGCAATAATCCAAACTCTCACATTTTTGCTTTTGCTGGATGTTACAGAACGAGCAGAATATGCTTCAGTTTCTAGTTACTGCTACAGCCCACTGACCAGAAAAAAATGTTGGCATCGTACATTTCTGCAAACCATGACTACATTACATTTCATACTTACCATATTAGTGTTTCTAAAGTGAAATATATGAGCTGATTTTGTCATGGGGAGGTGAAGGAGATGGTGAATGGTCTGTCACCTTGGAGAGACACCTGCAAAGATGCAGATCACTGTTTGACACCAACAAACATCCAAACCGTTTGTTTTTAAGAGACAAGCCCCCGTTTTGCCAGTGGTGTTGCAAGTGTTTTGGATTGTGCCACCAAAACTGTACTTTAAGCCAAAACATGATTTACGAAAATAACCAAGCAGTTTTTGTGCTAAAACCTGCCCACAGGTCAGACACAGCACCGTTGAAAGGTAAAGAAACGTTGAAATGTATTTGTGGTTCTAACATGTTCTTATACCTTGCTGTTACATATTGCTGCTTTGCAGTGGACTTCCACGTCTACATATTATGTTTTAGGTATCCTGTGTCTGCTCTTTATATTCTGGGATGCTGCTACCTTGATGTCAACAGATGCACATGATGCAGCATGTGATTATTTTTAACAAAAGAAGCACATGGCAACCAATGCCAGAATGTCATAAATGCATATGCTGGAACGGATGGTTAGGTTTTGGCAACAAAGACAAGGGAAGGAGGCACATGGCAATGTGTAGAAAAAACCCCATCACATTCACATAAAGGCAGGGGCGCCTCTCCTGCCCGCCCTATAGGTGCCTTCTGCTCCTTATATTATGTTGTTTCTAATGCCGTTTCACCGTGACGCCATTCTGTGGTATATCATTCGCATGTGACAGGTGTCGTCTAGCTGCGTTCTCAAGTGCCGCCACCTGTCTACGTATGAGAATGACGCAGAAGGTGCTGTTCAGCATTCAGGTGATGTATAATAACAATGTGACAGGTTCTTTCTGGCTGCATTCTCAACTGATGCCGTCCAGGGGCATATCATGCGTGTGCAAAAGGTGCCTTTTGGTGTAAGGATCATACACTGAAAACACTGTCAAAGCAGCAGTATTTTACAAGTCTGGAATGAGAACAGGCTGGTGGTTTGCAGAAACGTACATGCCAATATTTTCTTAGCAGTTGGGTTGCATCACTTGTACAAGACTGATTAACTGGTAATCTGGTTAATTAATCCAAATGTTTTCCTTGCAGTGCAAAAAAGTCTAAATTTCAAGACATGAATATTGAGAAAAAAAAATCTAAACAAGAAAAAAATATCCGGCAATGCTTCATCTACTTTCAACAAATAGCTTCATATGTAGTCCGCTGATCTGCCTCATTCTTGCTTATTTCGAGTTCTGCGCACAAATTTCTACAAAAATATATAAACAAGGCCACATGAACTGAGAAAAAAACGTCTGAGATGTTCAATCTGACTTATGAGGACGGATGTTTTTTACAGTCTCAGAGAGCTGGTTGGGAATTTTGCATCTTGCTCAAAGACATTTTGATGGACACACCGGCTGCTTTGTGGAGCCGATCTGTAATGTTTCAGGTACAGAAGGATCCTTGTCATCACTGCATTTAGCATGTCTGATGTGTCTGCTTCTAGACAGCTGCTGAAGCGCTGCCTCTGCGCCACTGAAGTTAAAGAACCAGTCTTCTCTTAGTTCTCTGTTTAAAAGGGACACAGCGCTGTTGGGAAAAATCCTCAGCTGAACAAAATGTCTCATCTGTTTCCTGTGTGACGACCGTGCACGAAGAACAAATTAACACAACACAGAGCACATTTTAACATTTCAAGACTTCAAATAAAGCGACTAAATCAGGAAATGAACGCTTGGGTGAAAAGTAAAGGCACGTAGGATGTCTCATTTATCTCGACGGCAACACAACTTGTAAGGGCAAATGAATCCTAATAAATAAAGTGTTGGACACACTGTGGTATATGGAGACTGTTAGCTGGTGTTAATGACAAGTCAAGAACGGAAAGACCTTGTGTATTTTAACCAGACGTCTGGATGACTGACAGAATTAAGATGAACAGTCAATTAACATCTTCACTCAAATGATCAGAATCCTTAAGTGCAGGGAAGTGGCATCCAATAACTTCATCCAATTAGATGTGACCTCACTGCTCTAAAAAGTTTTTAGACATGCTAATAACTCCATAGCCTGACTGATTTCTCAACGTGACGGTCGTCAAATGTCGCATGTAATTAGCTCACTAGATAAGACATTTGAACTTTACATTCTGCTGATGATTTTCTAAATTTCGCATCAGTTTTAAGATTATTTCCATCCTTACACCTTCCAAGCATTCATTTCAGTTATCTATGAAAATCAGCTTGCAAAGACTTGAAACTAGAGGTTTCCAAGAGTGACCCCATCATGCATATACACAGTTTAGTGCAGATAGAGAGCACACTTGGATATTTGACATATTGACACAAAGTCCCTTTGTAATCTAACATAGCCTCTCTGGACTCATTTAGACTCAGCCTTTGAGTCACAGGCTTGTTGATATTGGATCTGGTAGACGGTTTTGCGCTCATTTTGTTGAAGGACAACACAGAGAGGCTAAACACAAACAACTTAGTGTTCTGAGTGAGTTCCTACAGGTCTAACAGTTTGGTACAATTACCAAGAAAATGAAAAGTAATACAGAGGAGCTACGTTGAGATCTCTTTATGCTGCCATGACACCGTCAGTCTTTTTGAGGCTTTCAAGTAACTACAGTGTAAATCCATCCATGGCAATACTTGATTCTGACAGCAACCTACGTGTAAACTAATATTAATTGTATAAACTGATGTATAAAGAGCAAGAAAGTCATCGTAGAGTGCGAGGGAGAGGACGTGGATGGGTCAAGCGAACACAGAAGTGTGGCCAAGAAACTGCAGTTCATGTACCGTGTGAAATCAGAGGCCAATGATGTTTTAATGAAACACGTTGCAATTTACATATGGTTGTCATCCACTGATGTCAGCTCATTATGTATTTATGTGACCACAAGAAGTTTTGTGGCCTAACCATAACCGTGACCATTTCACGGCATTAAGCACGTTGGAATGTGTTTCAGCTGTCTGTCACATAGGTATGCTAAAAGATGCCCTGTGCAATGCTATTTGACGACCTAGAAATAAGAGCAGGCTGCATGACTACTTTGGGCAGTTGTGGCTCAGGAGATAGAGTGGGTTGTCCACTCATCAGAAGGTTGGCAGTCCGCATGTCAAAGTATCCTTGGCCAAGGTAATGAATGCCCAATTGCCCCTGATGGCTGTTCAATCAGTATGAGAATGTGTATGAATGTTTAAAAACTGAGGGTGGCTAACAGATGGCATCCTGTACAGTAGCCTTGGCCAACAGTGTATCAATATGTGTGAATGTGATAAGCGCTTTGAGTGGTTGAACGAATAAAAAAGTGCTATACAACTGCAGGTGCTTTTAGTGTCAACTAAACTGTAGTTGCCTAAATGTTGATGCTAGATTATAGAACTGCAGGGAGTGTTAGGTAGTCTAATAGTCATGGTTATAATTTAGTTTTACATTCACATTGGCTATCAACATATCGTTATACAACAGTTCACATGCTGTTCTTCGAATTAACACCCCACAGAAGACATCATGTACTTAATGTACAGTCACTGTAGTTAGGTTTAGGGAAAGAAACTTGGTGATGATGTACCTTAAAATGACTTCATGTTCACAAGGTTCTGATCACCTGCCTCCTAGGGAAATCCCGCAGGTATGTCCTGTGTTTTGTAACCCATCCACCAGCTCAACCGACCGCTCAGGGCTGCTTCCTTCTTTACTACAGTCAGCGCATTGGTCATGTGATCCCAAGTTTCCAAATCCATAGGTCATGCATGAATTACTGGCTCTTCATTACATGAAGTATGTACAAATTTTGGTGCATTACTTTTTATGGTAAAATGTACAAACAGTACTTACTGACTGCTAGGAGTATCTATATTAGGGGTTGTTATGTGTTATGTGTTCTGTTTTTGTTAGTCAACTCTGTATCCCTTTTATGCTCTTCAACATTTTGTCCCCATTTTTCCCCCTTACAGCTATGATTTGCTCCATAGAGGGATTCAGATGTCTGGAAGCAGGCTAAGTTTGAAGTCTCTGCAAGTTTATGCTCATATAAATGAAATAAATGAATGGCCGCCGGGAGGGAAGGAATCAATTTAAAAACTGATGGATGATTTAGAAAATGAAATATTCAATATAATTTTAATGGGCTAAAATGTATACCAGTATGACTATTTATTTATGATGATTATTTTCTCCACTTTCATCTTCATATCCCCTTTCGACACCGAAAAGAACTCTCTAGTGTCAACAGGCCATTTAATTTAGAATATTCTGTTAAAATCTGATCTTCCTTCTTTAAATCTAATTTTAGTCTCGCACAGCAGTGTGGGATGATTCCATCTGTCTGCAGCCCTGCTCTGCTTTCTAAAGAAGGAAAAGAAGTGCGGCTGGAGAGGTATGAAAGCGCTTGCCTCGGACTGGATGTATCTTCTCAGAACACGCTGATGAGTTTGATCCCCACACCGCTCACTTGCCCGCGTTCCTTCACCTTTCATCCCCTTGCTCGTTCTGTAGAGACGTTACCTTTCCATCCCATCCATCCGCGGGACTTTTCCCCGCAGCCGTAACAGCCCGCTGAGCGTGAGCTTGAATCATAATATTTGAAACGGCGTTATAATGAATTCCCGGCCTCATTCCTCCATGCCCTCACTCGCACATACAAACCACCTCTGAATATCAATTCACCTTCTCTGCCTCCGCTCCCTTCGTCTCCCTCAGGCTTTTTCCTTTCATCACAGAAAGATAAAGGTCTGAAAATTACAATATGGTGACTGGGGTGACATAGTCAAATATGGAGCATACTGATGGCCTGTTCTGTTCCCCTCAACTGATTAAGGAATCATTTGTCATTTTAAGCTCCTGCCGTTCGCCATTTCACTCCAAAAAATATCCCAAGCCGATAATTGTCACTCTAATTCTCTAAATCTAATTTTTTTTGTTCCTGCAGTCAATACAAATTTTGTTGCTTTAAGGAACTGAAAGGCAAATGCTCTCTGCTCCGTCATCCTGGTTGACCTCAGAGGTCATCCTGAAACTACAACTATTTTGTCCAATCAATGCAAACATTTCTCTCTTTACACTATTTAAGTACGTAAAACTAAAACATGGCACCAATGATTCTCTCCATACCAGTTAATAGCTGAAATTTAAATAAAATGTAGCTTTTTTTTTAAAGTCAAAGGCTGTAGGTTATAAATTTTCATGGTGGCTCATGACCTCAAAAGTAGCTCTCTGTGGAAATGTGTTTAAAAAAACCTGATTTGAAGAAACATAGTTCTGACAGGACAGCAGATGTAAAAATATACTTTGTGGAATATGCATTATTTGTGTGTTTGTTTTTGTTTTTTCTTATTTTTGTATAAAAACAGAACGCCCTGACGTAAACTCAAAGTGAAGCTGGCGGTTTCGCAATTTTCCCATGTGGGCGATCAAGGTCGACAGAGGTACAGGTGTGTTTATCTCATGAAAAATAAATATGGATTCATCAAAAGCAGGCCCAAAACACAACACACTCACCTCCAGTCGAACACACTTAAACTGCACAAATTGAAAAAAATAAACAATGGCAGAGAATACTCTCATTAGCATCATCATCGGCTGCTCACTAACATCTCTAATCTTAATAATAATAATAATAAGAACAACAATAATAGCTCAAATACTAATAACTTGACCCTTGATCTTTGATCCTGTTGTTGTAACACCTCCTTCACAATTAATGTTTTCATCACAGTAATGTCAATTTTCAAACTAATTGTTTACTAAAGGGAATGCAATTATATTCTTGTAATATTATAATTGAGATCTTGACCCCGAGATAGAAGTCTAATTTTTTAAAGAAAACAAACTGCTGTCTTGTGAATATGACTTCATTATCTCTCTCTCTCACAATAACATTTTGTTTTGATGGAGCTTCTGATAATATTTTACTGTAACCTTGCTTCAGTCCAGTCTAAAATATAACTGTCTTTTGTGAACACATGAAGTGGTATCCCAAAAGCCAACAATCAGACAAACCAGAGGAAAATGATGGCCTTGTATGTTTCTGCATACCACAGACTACAAGTTACATTTGTATGTATCTAAATTGAGATAGTACATGAGCTGATTTTATCATTGGAAAATGGGTGGTGGAAGGCATAACACCTGGGCAAGATGGCTGCCATGCTGCGGACCAGAGCACTATTCAAGACCAACACACAACACCTCTTGTTTGTTGGCAAACCCTTCGCAGTGTTTCCACCAATGTTTGTGGCACCAACCCTGGTTGTTTTTCACCGACCGATCCCTGCTTTTCCAGCAACTTATGTGCCATCAAACGTGGGTTTTAAGCCAAAACAGGATATTTTCCTAACCATAATGTAGAGGTTTTTTTGGACCTAAACCTAACCTTTACCACAGCATTATTGAGAAACATAAAGTTTCAATGTAACTGATACAAAATGATATACAAATGTAATATATCCAAGGTTATATGCCAAGAGTTTTTGTTATTGTTTCTATGCGTCCAAAATCACAAAACCTTGTTTGAGTGCAGTCCAAAATATATCTACCTTTTGTGAACACATTAACAGTTGGGCCATTAGCCAACAGTCAGCCTAGTCACCACATTAAAATGATGACATTGTACATCTCAGCAATCCCCAGATACGTTACATTTGAACATTTGAAAACTGATGTAGTATATAAGCTGATTTTAGGTGAGGTGGCTGCCATACTGAAAACCACTGTTTGAGACCAACAAACAGACCATTTGGGTCATTTCCACCAGCGTTTGTGGCACTAAACCTTGGTGTTTTTCACAGACCTGTGCTTGCTTTTTCAGCAGCTTTTGTGCTGCCAAATGAGGGTATTTTGGGCCGACATTTGATATTTTCCTAACGAAAGCTGTGTGGTTTTTGGACCTAATTCTAACCAGACATTTGCCATAGAGTTGTTGAAAAAAAGTTTCTGTGTATCTGCTACAAAATGACGTAGAAATGTGGTCTGCAGAAATTTGCAATGGCAACATTTTTTTCTGATCATTGAGTTGCAGGAATGCAGTCTTTACCTAACTTTTTTCCATTTTACTGTAATCAATCTTTAGTACTCCAATCAGCAGGGGATAACTCAATTCACTCAATGTGACATACATACAGAACAACATGACAAATTGTGAATGAGGTGTTAAGACCAAATTTGAACATATTTCTCGAAAGGAAATATCACTACATACCATCCAAAGCCAACCTTCATTTGTCCAGAATAGGATGGCTCCAACCAATCCAAATCCAGATTTCCAATAGCATTTGTTCCACATGGCTCAGTTTACTGCTTTTCACTGATGCCCAGTCCTAAGTTGGGACTGAGACAGACTTGAACAAGGAGCAAAAACAAAAAAGGTTACAATAAGTTTTCCAAGATGAAAATTTGGCAACGACACGAGTCCTTTTAGGTAAAGATTGGAGTTTGTCTGGGTTAGGGAGAGTAAAGGCTTGGTCAAGAGCAGCAACAGACTGTGGGAGTCTATAGAGGTTTCTATACAGTCCTGTACGAGTAGAGTCGGCTGGATGCGTTCCAGGCAGGTTGTCATACTTGTTCCTATCCAGCCAAATCACATTTTTAATCCCTTTTTTAAAACTAAGAATCCAGAGGCTGAAGGGCAGCAGTGAATATGGATGATGGTTGATTCAGTGAAATCAAACTGTTTTGTTCCAGGGAGAAAAAAAAACAGAGAAAAAAACATTGGCGAGAAATGCCAGAGAGGATAACCTTGCGTCACCAAAACAGGTGACCACGGATCCAGGTGAAAAAAAGAATGTTTTGGTGAAACTTTGGTGGCTGAGGATGTGTTTTCTATATGTCACTGTAGGTTCTGGTGGCATTTTCAAACCCTATACACATCCTGTAACTGCACAAAGTTGGAATACCCAAACAGAAAATAAAAGACAAAAGGAACACTTCCAACAGTGATTATGAAAAATAAGTGAGGTACAGTCACAGTAACTGAGTTGTGGATAACTCAGCGGAAGAGGACGCTAATAAATACCACAAAGAGAAACAGGAGGGATCTTATAACTTTGTCTTCTTTTTTGTGACAATCCCATCATCCTGTGTCATTAAGCCGAGGCGCTAGGCATTGGGTTTTTCTAGTTTTGTGTTTGAGGTTGAAGAGTCTAGAGGGGTTTCAGTTTGAACTCCTAAAGAGCCCACTCCACTCTCATCCTGTTCTTGGAGTTGATGCTGTGCTGCTGTAGTGTTTGTCCTCTGTTTGATTCCCTTCTATCCTAACCCGGTCCCAAACAGTAGACACTTGCCGATACCAGCAGAAACCAAACAAACTCAACCAAGCACAGATGGAGGTCTGATTCCACAGAGGCATCTTCAAACCCAAATTGACCTGATGCCACCCTTATCATATGGACAACAGGTACCATCGAGGCTTGAAGAAGGGTTCCGGACTGGGTCATGGCTGAGGGCTGGGCTGGACTGGTAACATAGGTTAGAAGGCGGAGCCAGTAATGGCGTTGAGCTGCTTCATCAGACCTTCTAGACTGGCCATCTGCTCCGAAAGGTCATCCTGCTCATAAACCTGAAAGACAAAAAAATGGTAATGGTAAATGGACCTGCACTTGTAAAGCGCCTTCCTAGTCTTCAAACCACTCAGAGCACTTTTACACCATGTGTCACATTCACTGATGGCCAAGGCTTCCATACAAGGTGCTAATTGCTAATCATTCTCACACAGTCACTTACCAATGGAACAGTCATTGGGAGCAATTTGAGGGTAGAAAAATTCTTGTCCAAGGATACTTTGACATGCATAATGAAGGAGTAACTGACTGAACCAGTGATCGAACTGGCAATCTAGAGATTAGTGGATAACCCGCACCATCTCCTGTGCCAAAACCACCCACAAGTAGAGTAGTGGGGACTTTATAGATCAAGGACTTGGTGGTTGGTTGATAACCTCAATGACAAAATCAGCATTTCTTCTGGCTGCTTTACAATTACATCCCTCCCATCATTTGCCAGTAAAAAGCTTATGGCCTAAAGGAATACATCAGTAACTTGAGCTGGGAGACCTGGGTACTGGTACGAAGGAGGGAAGTTTACCATAGTTCATTTACACATAGTACCCACATTGTTATGGCACAAAGCTGGTTGAAAATCTGCAAGTATCATTTTAACTCAGAACAAACAAGAACAAACAAGTCTAATTTCTTTGACAAAGGTGAAAATCTGATGTTTTTTTACAGTGAAGAAGATGATTAAGAGTGCTGAAACATAAGTCTGACAGGTTGAGCACGTTTCTTCATGTATTCACCCAGAAATATCGACCCACACACAGCTGATATATTTAACCTAGATGTTTCTCACTTTCACTTTTTAATTACCTTAGCAGTGCTTACTGTAATTTACTGTACCAGATGTCCCCTTTGATACAATTGATCTTGCAATTTTACTCGATAGGTTGCAGAACTGGTTTGGCTTTTCTGGTACAGTTTAAAACTGGTTTCATTCTTATCTGACAAGTATATATTTCACATGTATTTTCCTTGTACATGCTTCCTCTGGGTTACATGTTCACTTGCTTCTAATACATACAGTACATACTGATACACTGATCCATTTCTCTGCCAAAACCAATAACCTGAATCAACTGTCCTTCCTCCATGATTGCTTAGTTTTCATCAAACATCAGATGTCTCTCAATTTCCTCCACTTCAAAAAAAATCTTTCAATTGGTCCTGACAACTTTGCCACTGCAGTTGATCAGTTCGTTGGCCCACTACACTCAAATATCAAACCTATTGCTAAGAATCTTGGTATCTGTGATTTATTTGACTCTTGACCATCCTGTTACCATGCTCATCCAGTTCTGTTTCCTTTAACTAAGAAATATTATAAAAATCTGATGCATATTATCTTGTACGAATCTGGAACTATTAATTCACATTTTAACTTTTCCCCATTTAGATCAACTGATAGATGCTCTAAATTATCAACTGCTGGTTCAAAATGCACCTGCCAGGAGCTTAACTAGAAGTAATCGCTAGTCACATATTACACTCACATCCCATTGGCAACCTGCAAAATTCAGAATGAACTTCAAGATCTTGTTGACTACATATAAGGCACTGCATTACCTTGCCCCCAGTTACATTTCTGATCTCATTCCTTTTTACTTCTCTATTCGCTCACATGCTTAAATCTTGGCATTTTATCCATCCCTAGCTCCAACTGCAAAATAAAAGGTGATCTTATGTTCACTGTTTTAGCCCCAGTCCTCTGGAACCACCTTCCTCAATCTTTGAGATTTGCTGAATCTGTGGACTGCTACTAAAAACCTGCCTTTATAGGTTTGTCTTAAGATGATCTCTATGTGCTACTTCTTTGTCAGTTTTAGTTTTGTCTGTCTCATTGTGCTGTCATTTATGTATCCATTTTTTTCTGTGAAGGATTTTGTAACCTTGTTTTATAACAGTGCTAGATAAATAAAGCTTTACTTATTTACTTAACATGATAACCAGAGTTTACTGCAGTAACATGGTGCAATGGTTTGAGGAACGAATCATGACCGTCCTTTGTCATTATCTGCTATAAGAAATCAAATTGAATCAAGTTTGGTGGTGTTGTGGTTAGCACTGTTGCCTCACAGCAAGAGGGCTATATTTGTATTTTCTACAAATGGCAGTAGAAAATACAAATATAGATCTTGATTTGGAGTTATTAATCAGCAGCTCATTAAGGATTCATTAATTATCATTCTTGATTTGTTCCACATTTGTTCCAAAGAAACTATTCACCTTTTAGTGTGCCGCATTGTGTTTTTTAATGTGTTTCTCCTGCATTCACTGACTCATTCCTTCATTTCAAATAGAGATCTCTGCACATACCTAATCCATCTCAATTAAAGTCATGTCTATTTTTATTCCTGTCAGAGTTCACTTATTGTTGCCTGGCAGTGCAGTGCAAACTTTTCAATCTGAGCAGAATAAATTAAAAGGTGACTTTATGTTGACTGTGATGAATTATCTATCAGTGGCAAGTTTCAAGTTTTTGCATGTTGAACTGAACTGAAGGCACGGTGGCTGCCTGAGGTAAAGAAATCAAAATAAATAAGTTGGAAAATGATAAGGAATGCAAAGTTCACAGGATTTGTAGTTAATGGGCTGCATTAAGTGTCACTAATCTGCATACATTTCTAACCACAGGATGCACTGATAGTGTGAATGGTTACACTTTTATCATGCCGAGTCTCTGTGATCAGCATGAAATGGCATGTTCTGTCTGACAATACAACCCATCACCTCTGACTGGTTAAGAACCTCCATCTCATTGAATGTGTGTGTGACATGCAAGTGCCCGTCTCTGTGCACACATCTCATACTGTACACACTCTCTCAGTGTGTTATATTGAGTGTGGCCTTCATGCAGAGTTTGCCTTTGCAGTTGGCAAAAAAAATATTCAATATTCTCTTCAGCATGCCGTGAAAAACCAATAAAGGCTCAGTGGAAATATTTCTCACTGTTAAACTGAAAGGCCTGGTCAATGCACAACACTTTGTGCATGTACTTGTACTGTATTAATACTATATACAGTCAATGTACAAGTTCTTTATTATACTGCGCTGATCCTGCAGAAATACTGCTGCAGAAATCACATATAAAAGCAGTGTTACTGAGTAAAGCTACTGTTCAAACACTGAAGGAAACTACAGTGATACAGACAAAAAAAAATTTGTACTGTACCGTATTATTATTTTATAAAGTGGAATAACATAACTGTTTTAGTCCCTGAACACTTCGGGCTATAGCTCTATGGCTTTCAACTACAATAAATATTTTCATAATTGATTTGTCTGTTGAATTTTTGGATAAATCTGTCGGTGCCACAAAGTACTTGTTTTATCCAGAACTACACAACCTAAAACTAAAGATACTATCTGATAAAACAAAGAAAAGTACAAAATTGTTACTTTTTAAGCTGGTCCAAAATAATATTATTAATTATTGTTAATCTATTATCCAAATAGCTACCAGTGTATTTCATTGTCATTGATTGTCAAATCTTTTCAAAATAAAAATGTTGAAAGAATAGAATTTACTATTTGAGAAATGGAATTTTCAATTGTGTATCCAGATAAGAAAATTGTATTTATTGTCTTTTTTCCTGATGAAATGTTTAGTTGATTAACTGATAACTAAATCTGCTCACAACTGAATCCATAACCAACAACATTAAATTAATTAATTAACGGAACAGTTATTTGTCAGATATTTTTATATTTTAATACTTTTATGTATTTGTTTACTGAATATCTTTACAGAATATATCAATCTAATGGATTGTTGGACTTACCAGGACATTTGAACACCATGTCCTAGATTCTGAAAAACTGTGTCAGACCTATTTCTAACTTCATAGTTACTATTTAATTGAAAAAACATAAGTTAGATGAAAATGAAAATAAGTTTTAGATTCAGCCCTTGTTTAAAGAGTGAGCTGTTTTGTACAGAAATGTGGAGATTTACCTTTTAATAAGTTAATATCACATATTGGATTTTGCCAAAATGTTTTGAAAAGTTGGTTGTCGAATGACTAACTGGAGTAAACTGAAGATTGACTTTGTTTGTACTGTACTGTTAATGTGTTGTCAAGATTAGAAAACATCCATTATTATTATTATATACATGTGTAATAAGCCTAACAATGAAAACAGTATAATAGCGATTATCACTTTAATCAACTATGATTACGATTTATTTTTTAACATACTGACTGTTCTCTCAGGTTTCCTAAAGCATCATTTCTCCCTCCAGAGAGGCTTGAACCTGCTGATCCAGATTTGGAAATACAGATATCAGTGTGGTCGAGTTAAAGCTTTTAACCTGACCAGACAGTCAGGCTGGATCAGCTTTTGACTGTTTTCTGCCTAAGGACAGCTTAACCTCTGCCATTCATTGATTTTATGAATCACCCCCATTTAAAACATCAGTAGGGCCCAATCAGGACGCAGTAACAGTTAACCAACATCCTGAATCCACTACCAGCAGCAGCAGTCAGGTTACCAGTTAACAACACACAGACAGTAAAGTGATAATTTCACAACCAAAACATATTCAACTGATAATCTTGCTAAATATATTACACATTGCTTTATTTCCATGTGTTTCACAAACAACAATGGATGTGCTCCAGATGTACCATACCAGATTTGGTGCAAATTGACCAAGAAAATGAAATTTTTTCCCTTGGTCGTGATCATTATACATTGTTCGAGTTTCCAGATTTGGTAGGCACATCCAGTATGTCCTTTATCACTGTCAAATTTGGTAAAAATCTAATAATATTTCAATTGTAATGCTCTTTCCTTCTACTATACCTGAGCTTTGCCAATATCATATATACAGTAGTTTATCTAGTGGTTGGTATATATTTCTTTAAAGGGGTAGTGTGAAGAATTTAGACGGATGTGTTGTTATAAACTGAATATAATGAAATAAGTTTTTTTTAAAAATGTACAATCACCTGCAAAAAACGTATCATTATAGTTTTGTTACCATAGAAAGAGATTTCTATAAAGGGGATGTGTCCTCATGTTGCACTGCCATGTTTCTACAGAACAGATAAACCACTAGCACTAGCTCCAAATAGGGCTATTTGTAATTTTCATGTCAACCACCACAATTAGCATCACCTCTGCTACAGGAGCTTAAGACATACACTGATTTGTAAAGTGAGACTATTTTGTTACCTGATCAGTTTGTTTTGGACAGGAAGAGCCCTCTGTAGATAATTCAACTTCCTTGTTCAAACCTCCTGCACATATGGCTCTCAAGTTATAAGAGTAAAAAGGTAAGCACACATTAGCAGATGCTGGGCTAACAGCCTGTCCCTAACATGCCAAACAGCATAGGAAAAACACAATTTGTTACAAGAACTTTTTTTCAGTGTTTTTAACGGTTTAAATTAAGAGTTCTGTTTGTGTTGAGAAGAAGGTGACCTCTAATAATTCGGCTCTCGTTAAAAACCTCCTGAACAGCTGGATCTGAGATAATGTGATCACATGTTTAAGAAACAGTGATTTTAAATATGAAACTACTGTATTCAGTGTTTTCCAGTTAATCACCTGGAGCGTTTATTTTAAAAAGAAAGAGACCTCTGTGGATAATTTGGCTCCAAAAGAAACCTCCTGAATATTTGAATCTTAAATTATATTGAAAACTAGCAGCCTGTCTACAACAAGCAAAACAGTGTTTTTTTTAATGTGAAACTCCATTATTTAGTGTTTTTACCAGTTGAAATCCTGTGGTTCATTTGTTGTAAAGAGGAGGAGACCTCTGCTGATAATTCAGTTCCTGGTAAAAACCTCCTAAATGATGAACACTGAAGGAATTCTGACTGGTAGAAGTTTCAGCTGGTTGTCATCTAAAATTCTCACCAAGAGAAACCACTAAATCCTCCAGAATCTTACAAACTTGACCTTTACATACAGTTCACAGGCTTGCTTCTTACTGACTTTTGTTCTTATTGACATGTTCATACTATATAAACATATTTTCTCTTGTCTGTTTTTGTGTATTTAGTTGGAAACTTCTCAGTCAACTTCTCAACAGCTGACATACATCTCTAACTGTGGACATTCACATTATAATTATTAAAATCAGGTTCATCAAGGTTTCATTGGCCAAATAACTGTATAAACATACTGGGAATTTGACTCCAGGTTTTGTTTTTCTCAATCTACTTGTGCATGACAGCTACAGGAAAAGCAGGAGAAGTACAGTTGTCCTTTATCTGTGTAACACACAGTGTGAGTTGACCGTTTGACCTTCCTCATTCACTCTGAATGAGGCCAGAAAAGCTCATCTAAAAGCTCCACACTGACTGGTATTTTCCATCTTCCAGGGACAGAAAGGCTTCTGTAAAAATCATAACAGTGTATAAAACTGCAGTGACCTCCTGATCTCATTTATTGACCCGTAACAGCACAGTTAAACTGAGTCAGTAAACGCTTCATCAATGGGATAAAGCGCCAGTCGATGCCCCGCGTCTCTCTGATATCCTGTTATCTGTTTGCCCACTGACCTGGATTCATGCTCCTCTATAATCCACCGGAGATTCATCCCAACACAGAAGAGTGATGAGAGCATGTGAACTCTGATTCACACACACACACACACACACACACACACACACTCACAGATGAACCACAAAACCTGTGTTTACATGTCTCAAGGCACATATTCCAAAAGCTTTCCAAAGCTAACCACCACTGAAACGCCAAAATGATACAGCCTGTTCCCATTCCTGAGGCATCAAATATGGCAGCTTGGTCAATGGGCCTCAGCTTGTGATTCCAAAACACAAAGGCATCCTTTAGTCTCTGTGTGAATCGCACGCATTCGGCTAACTCCATAGAAGCCAATTCAAATCACTGACATACTATAAAAAGCTAAATAATTCCAAGTGGGATAGAATTGAGAGGACGAGTCAAACAAACACAGGACTTCAACCCAGGAGACTGGTGTTTGTGTCCTGTGTGGAATGTTGAATTTTCAATTTTTTTTTTAACTACGTTATATGGTTATGTCATATGTGATATATGCAATGTTAGGTTAACCTAAACTTCAATCTTTTATTCAAACCTAAAAAAAAAAAAAAAAAGAGTTTTGGTGCCAAACACTAAAGTTGCTTTTTTGGGGGAAGGTGACGAATCCTGTGTTTCCTTCGAGCAGGGTAATGTAATGCACCCAATGAGTGATAATTAACAAGCTGTCCCTGAGGATCCAAAACTAATGCCATAGTGGTACCTGGAGCATCATATTCTGAAGCAAGCTACTGTATTTGACGAGTTGGGAGTGAGTATTCTAGAATGATAAAGTACTACAGAGTGCTCAGGCAGAAAGTTGGACCAAGACATGGTCTTATTCTAAAGTACAGGTCAACAGGCTTTCCGCTGCAATGAGCAAATTTAGTTGTAAAAGTTGTTACTGGGGAAACCTATTGAATGAAAACTGCTCTAAATGTTTTGTAATTGAACTGACAAAGCTAACTTTAGACTGAAGAGTAAAGGAGGTAATATTAAGTATGGTTGGAATAATTGACCTGACTGCCAAATAAAATGCTACTTAATAATTATGTAAGTTGGGAGGATTTTAAATGACAATTCACTAAATGCACACTTGATATCTACAATACATTATGCTAATAAAGCCTAGCTCAGCGACTCTGGATGAGGTTAATCCTATATATACTACTCACTCTTGTATTATTATTAATTTCTTTGTCTTAATTTGAGTTTAGACATGGGACTGGGGGTGTATGAAATGCAACGAAGGTCCCAAGGTTGGAATCAAACCTGGGACATTGCTATTATACAGTATACATATGTGGTATATGCTGTAACCTCTCAGCAACCAAGGTGCTTTCTTAAGTGCATACTTCTAACTCTCTGATGTATACATACAAACATACATTCATACACGCACACGCACAAGCATGCACGTGCGCACACACACACACACACACGTTTAGTTTGTTTAAATGTCTCTCTCTTTCTCTCTTTTCCCATTTCTTTACAGTCAGACTTCTGCTGCTGCTCTAAAACACAATTTTGTTATCTAAAAATATAAATAAATGTTATTTCATTTCTTAATTTATTCCTCTTCCTGCACAGAAATAAAAAGGAACTGATAAGAGCGCAGCTTTGAGTAACGACTGTTTCACCTCATTTGTCATGACTGTGCTCAGGCACAAGGTAGAGGACTCAATGCCGACATACACACACAGAGCAGGTAGGAGAAAATCGCATTTACCTAAATGAGATATGGTGGTGTACGAGCTCACAGCTTGGAAACTAGTCACAGATCCTTAACACAGATAACCACGTTAGTGGAGTGAGGGGTGGAGGCAGGAAGGAAGAGATGAAGGTGAAGATCAGGTGACAGAGTTAGGCAGGAAAGTCTGAGTGCATCTGGTAAACAGGTTGTGAATGACAGGTTGTGAAAGTCCTTATACCCCTCTTTCACCTATATCAGCAGATGTAATGGGTTTTTAAACATGGGTAAACCTGCTAAAAATAGGCTATAGACTGCTTTCCCCTTTCCAGAGCTGTGTACATGGCATATGAGCATGTCTTTTTGTGTGTGTATGTGTGTGATTTTTTTAAATTTTTTGTCCCGTTTAAAATCACAGACAGGCTGGAGAACAGGTAAACAATAGAAAGCAGGAGGGCTGTGAAAACTTTCTAGTTACACTTCTGCTCTTACAGGTTCCATCCATGTCTGTGAAAACATGAATGTTTCACACACATCATCACCCCGACAGCGCAGAAGATCTCCCCAATCAGCACAGTTTCACGGTGGACACCCAAGCTTAGTGTCACCAATTCAGTATCTAACCAAATGTTCCTCTTCTGTTCCTGACTTATCATGTTGATTAATGGCTAGAGAAGTGTTTTTGCAGAACATTATGATGTCTCCGTGAAGTTGGCTTTTTGGGTATGTTCTCACTTCATAATTTTGCCCTGTTATGTGATTTTTTTTCATAGTTAGTGTATGAATTCTTGAGTTTTGGCCCAAAAAAATCATGTTTTGTGAGGTCACATTGACCTCTGACCACCACATTCTAATCAGTTCATTGTTGACCCCAATTTTTGTGCCAAATTTGAGGAAATTCCCTCAAGGAGTTTGTGAGATATTGCATTTATGAGAGTAAGTGAGACAAGATTTTGCAACAACCAAAATCTAATCAGTTTATTTCCAAATAGACAGATGTGCCAAATTTGAAAAAATCCCTTGAGGTATTCTTAAAATATCGCATTTATGAATATGGAAGGGATGGACTGACTACCCAAAAACATAACGCCTGCAGCCACGGCCAGCGCAGAGGCATAAAAAGTTGAATTTTATTGGAATAAAGGTCAGCATGATAGAATCAGCAA